>NW_024097294.1:0-267762 GCF_016545835.1 Crotalus tigris
CCCACACAGCGTGAACAAGCGAGATGATACCTCCCGCCTACCAGCCATTTGGAAACCCGCCCTTATTGACAAATGACTCCCTAACACAAAAAATGATACCAGACCCACACTCACAAAAACCACACAGGAGTTCACTACCACACATCCAAGCAAAAAACAAACCCAAACCCACACCGATGACGAGGCACGACCACAAACCAGAAGCCAGACCACAGCTGCATCATTAGCCACTTTAAACCCCTCCAATCCATACATGAAGCAAACTGACACCCCCCATGAAGAGGAGGCACGACCACGAACGCTAAGCCAAAAAATAGCAAGGCAGCCCAAAATCTTAAACCCCTCTGCAACTCAGACTAACCTGAGCACAACCAAACAGAACACTCCCCCAGCCAATCAGAGCACAGCCAAGCCCCTAACCATTCAGAACACACCTCACCCAATCAGAACACAGCCAAGCTCCCACCCAATCAGTTCATACCCCCACTGGCAGTTAAAAGGAAGAAAAAGCTAAGACCACACATTGCTGCTCAAAGCACGAAGCAGAAAACACCAGCCTGAAAATGACGAATGGGACTTCGTCGAAATGTCGCCAAGACACTTCCAATTTTACGCGGGAGAAAACCCGAACAACCAAAGACCTACATACAAATACCCGCGAAAACCTCGAAAACAATATCAAACCTCTAAGGGGAGATATCCACCATCTTACCAACCTATGAAAAACTTGAAGTCCAAAGAGCTTCCATTTTATGCGACCTCGCATTCCTACGCAACTGCCGAGATCAAAATCTAATCCCCACAAGTTTCCAACTGAAATTCCACTCCAACTCTGCAGCCACCAAACGGATCCTGAAAAGAACAGAATTGGCCCTAATCAGAAATGAACTTCACACAAAAAGATTCCTCCTAGACCGAATTAACAAAGATCTCCTCACACTCCACCTCAAACTCAGCAACAAGATCCACACCGCACTTTGGGACAAATCCAAACAACTCGCCGTCTGGAGAGCCGAAACACAGACCACCCTCAAGACAGATACACACACCAACAAACTCCGAATACTACAAGAACGCCAGAAACAAACCCCTCCTCCCTCACAGCCACACATGAAACAAACAGTGCATAACATCTCAGATAGGATCCTCACCAAAGCCGAAACCAATGTCCTTTCCAAAGGATTCAACTTTGCAGTCGCTCCCAAACACATCCCCACTGAAACCATTATATGTGGAGTTGAAACCAGCCTGACCAAAATCAACCCCGACGACGCTAACAGAATCAGACTCGAAATCACCAACATCCTCTGCACCAGCAAGCCACCCAAAAGCAACTTACCCAAAGAGGAACAGACAGCACTACGTAACCTGAAAGAAGACACCAGCATAATAATCCTACCAGCAGACAAGGGCAACGCCACGGTGGTTATGAACACATCTGACTACCAAACCAAATTAACCAACCTACTCCAAGACTCCACATACAAACCCCTAAATACAGATCCCACCACCTACCTGGAAAAAACCACCAGATCCAAAATAAAAGCCTCCCCCATTAGCGAAGAGATCCAGCAAAGAATCATTCCCAGAGAGAAATCATCCAGATGCCCCAAACTCTATGGTCTCCCCAAGATACACAAAGAAGGAACCCCACTCAGACCTATAGTCAGCTCCATAGGCTCACCTCTACAAAACCTAGCCAAATTTCTCGCCAAACAACTTACAGCCCTCCATAAGAGGAAGCACGACCATGTTTTCTGAGGTTTTCGCGGGTATTTGTATTAGGTCTTTGGTTGTTCGGGTTTTCTCCCGCGTAAAATTGGAGGTGTCTTGGCAATGTTTCGACGAAGTCTCATTCGTCATCTTCAGGCTGGTGTTTTCTTAGCTTCTGCTTTGAGCAGCAATGTGTGGTCTTAGCTGTTTCTTCCTTTTAACTGCCAGTGGGGTATGAACTGATTGGGTGGGAGCTTGGCTGTGTTCTGATTGGGTGGAGTGTGTTCTGAATGGTTAGGGGCTTGGCTGTGCTCTGATTGGCTGGGGGAGTGTTCTGTTTGGTTGTGCTCAGGTTAGTCTGAGTTGCAGAGGGGTTTAAGATTTTGGGCTGCCTTGCTATTTTTTGGCTTCGCGTTCGTGGTCGTGCCTCCTCTTCATGGAGGGTGTCAGTTTGCTTCATGTATGGATTGGAGGGGTTTAAAGTGGCTAATGATGCAGCTGTGGTCTGGCTTCTGGTTTGTGGTCGTGCCTCGTCATCGGTGTGGCTTTGCGTTTGTTTTTGCATGGATATGTGGTGGTGACCTCCTGTGTGGTTTTTGTGAGTGTGGGTCTGGTATCTTTTTTTGTGTTAGGGAGTCGTTTGTCAATAAGGGCGGGTTTCCAAATGGCTGGTAGGCGGGAGGTATCATCTCGCTTGTTCATACTGTGTGGGTGTTTTTCTATCTCGATGGCTTCTCTGATTATTCTGTTATTAAAATTTTCACTTTTGGCAATAGTTCTGGTATTTTTAAAGTCAATTTCATGTCCTGTGGCTTTAGGGTGTTGGACCAGGGAAGATGTTGGTTCCTCTTTTTTGACTGAGTTCTTATGTTCTTCAATGCGTGCACTTATTCTTCTGTTGGTTTGTCCGATGTATGTGGTGGGACAAGTGGTGCATGGGATTTCGTATACTCCTTGATTTTCTAATTCAATTTTATCTTTGGGGTTTCTAAGGATGGTGGATATTTTTCTGTTTGTGCAGAATGCTGTTTTGATGTTGTGTTTATGGAGGATCTTACTGATTCTGTCTGTGATGCCTTTTATGTATGGGAGGATGGCTTTGCCGTTTTCTTGTTCTTTGTCTTGGATTTTAGTGGGGGTTTCTTTTTGGATTAGGTTTGTAATCTTATTTCTATGGAATCCATTGGATGTTAGTACATTGGTGAGAGTGTGTAGTTCGGGCTTTAGGTGTTGTTCGTCAGCTAAGCGTTTTGTTCTGGAGATGAGGGTCTTGGCTACAGAGTTGATCTGTGCTGGGTGGTGGTGTGAGAGAGCGTGCAGATAGCGGTTTGTGTGTGTTTTCTTCTGGTAGATGGTGTGTCCTAGGGAGCCATTGGATTTCTTGTAGACTAAGACATCCAGGAAGGGAAGTTGGTTGTTAGCTTCTGTTTCCATGGTGAACTGTATTTTGGGGTGTAGGCTGTTGAGGTGTGTGAGGAAGTTTTCCAGTTTTTCTTTCCCATGTGGCCAGATTATGAAGGTGTCGTCTACGTATCTGAGCCAGAGTTTGGGTTTGTGATCCGATTTTTCTAGAGCTTGGGTTTCAAAGTATTCCATGTAGAGGTTGGCAATGACAGGTGAGAGGGGTGATCCCATGGGTGCTCCTTCTGTTTGTTTGTATTTTTGTCCATTATAGATGGATGTGTTGGATGCAGTGTTGGTCAGATCTAAGATGTGTTTGGTGGGGGGTTATATACCTGCCTGAAGATGACAAATGAGACTTATCGTCGAAACGTTGCCAGGCACCTCCAATTTTACGCAGGGAGAAAACCCGAACAACCAAAGACCTACATACAAAATACCCGTGAAAACCTCAGAATATATATATATATATATATATATATATCGATGTATTTATATATATTTATATATATATATATATATATATATATATATATATAGATATATATATATATCCTTGGTTATTCGGGTTTTCTCCCGCGTAAAATTGGAAGTGTCTTGCTCCTCGAAGCACGAAGCTGAAAACACCAGCCTGAAGATGACGAATGGGACTTTGTCGAAACATCGCCAAGACACTTCCAATTGTATGCGGAAGAAAACCCGAATAACCAAAGACCTACATACAAACACCTGCGAAATATATCAATATATAATTGATTTTTTAAAAAGACTAACAATCTTAGTGCTTAGTAAACAGCATGTTATCTGGGTTCACATTTCACAACAATCAGTAATAATCAATTTCTATCATATTGTATTCTATATAACAGCTTTCCTTAATTTTCTCTTTTTCGCTTATTGTTTTCTTTTATAACCTTAGGTTAATACAATTTTTAATATATTAGTAACAAAGGGGTTAAATATAAACATTTTTCTAACATTTATCCAATTGGTAATAGCATCAAAATAGAATTTCTTTTCTAATTAATCCTCTTGGTTGCATTGTATGTCCTGTTTTCAATATTCTCGTTTAAGACTTTTTCCCCACAAAATTGAAATCATTTTTATCTGTTAAGATTTTCTCAAAATTGATTTATGGTTAAATATTAAACTATTTCCCTCACAATAATTCTCCCAACAATTACATTTCTTATATCATAAAAAAAATACAGTACTACTCAGAATAAGAAAGAAGAAAAAAAAATATCTCTCTCAACCAAAAATTCATTTATATCCCCCATGTTTTCATTTTTAACTCTATTCCATTCAATAGTTGCTAATTAAGTAATCCATGTTATATTTTAACTATATTCAAACAGATAGTTAATCTTTAAAAATTGCATCTGATAAGATAGTTACGTTTCTCATATCATAAAAAAATATCTTTTAACTCTATTCCATTCAATAGTTACTGATTGAGTAGTCCATATTGTATTTTAACCATATTCAAACAAATACTTAATCTTTAAAAATTCTGATAGGTCCAATCTTCTGATCCCCTGGATCTGATTTTAGTCTTTTTCTTTTGCTAAACAGCTTTTCTCATCCATCTATTCTACTTAGTTAAAAAGTCTTGTAATAGATAGTAATAGTAGTAAAGTTGGAAGGGACCTTGGAGGTCATCTAGTCCAACCCCCTGCTCGGGCAGGAAACCCTACACCATTTCGGACAAATGGCTGTCCAGTCTCTTCTTAAAAACTTCCAGTGTTGGAGCATTTACTGCTTCTGGAGGCAAGCTGTTCCACTGATTAATTGTTCTCACTGTCAGGAAGTTTCTCCTTAGTTCTAGGTTGCTTCTCTCCTTGATTAGTTTCCACCCGTTGCTTCTTGTCCTGCCTTCAGGTGCTTTGGAAAATAGCTTAATTCCCTCTTCTTTATGGCAGCCCCTGAGATATTGGAATACTGCTATCATGTCCCCCCTTGTCCTTCTCTTCGTTAAACTAGACATACCCAATTCTCGCAACCGTTCCTTATATGTTTTAGCCTCCAGTCCCCTAATCATCTTTGTTGCTCTTCTCTGTACTCTTTCTAGAGTCTCAACATCTTTTTTACATCGTGGTGACCAAAACTGGATGCAGTATTCCAAGTGTGGCCTTACCAAGGCATTGAAGAGTGGTATTAATACTTCACGTGATCTTGATTCTATCCCTCTGTTAATGCAGCCTAGCACTGTGTTGGCCTTTTTGGCAGCTGCAGCACACTGCTGGCTCATATTTAGGTGATTGTCTACTAGGACTCCGAGGTCCCTCTCACAGTTACTACTATTGAGCATGGTGCCACCTATGCTGTACTTGTGCATTGGTTTTTCTTGCCTAAATGTAGAACCTTGCTTTTTTCACCATTGAATTTCATTTTGTTAGTTAGTGCCCAGTGTTCAAGTCTGTCCAGATCCTCTGTATCTGAAGCCTGTCTTCTGGAGTGTTGGCTATTCCTGCCAGCTTGGTCGTCTGCAAATTTGATGAGTTCCCCATCTATCCCTTCATCCAAATCGTTGATGAAGATGTTGAAGAGTACTGGGCCCAGAACAGAGCCCTGGGGCACCCCACTACACACTTCCCTCCATATAGATGCAGTTCCATTGAGGACCACTCGCTGAGTACGGCCGGTCAGCCAGCTACGGATCCATCTGGTGGTGGTTCTGTCTACCCCACATTTTTCTATCTTGTCAAGTAGTAGGTTGTGATCTACTTTATCAAATGCCTTACTGAAGTCCAAGTAAATTATGTCCACAGCATTCCTCTGATCCACTAATTTTGTCACTTGGTCAAAGAATGCAATAAGATTTGTCTGGCATGATCTATTTTTGACAAACCCATGTTGGCTTTTAGTAATGACTTTGTTTGCCTCTAGGTGTTCGTTGATTCGTTGTTTGATTATCTTTTCCAGGATCTTCCCAGGTATTGAGGTCAGGCTGATAGGTCTGTAATTTCCTGGATCCATTTTTTTTCCTTTTTTGAGGATGGGAACTACATCAGCTCTTTTCCAGTCCTCTGGTAGTTCCCCTGTGTTCCAGGATCTTTGAAAAATATAGTTCAGTGGCTCCGATATCACATCTGCCAGTTCCTTGAGAACTCTGGGGTGTAATCCGTCTGGTCCTGGCGATTTTCTTGTGGATGTTAAGAATGGTAGAGACAGATCAGGTAGGATATTGATTTCTTTTATCTTTTTTTGCATCTCAAGTTGTAGGTTTTTTTTAGTATCTCTGTGATCCATTTTGTCAGGCTTTTCTTCTTATCTTCAACTTTATTTTGTGATTCTGGGGTGTGGACTATCTCTTGCAGTTCCAGTGCTTCAGTCACGTCTTGTATGTTTTTCCCCATCTGTGTTAAATCACAAACCCTTCCATTGGTAGACTCAAATTGTTTCAATTTCTGAAAATTCTTATGTTGTGAGGTTAACGTAGAAATATGTCCATTTATGTCATCAAAGGTGTTTTTAATTTCTCCTGGAAAGAATTTGGTTTTTCTTGACAAGTTCTTTTTTCAAGTTCCTGAGATTCCATGATAGCTAAAACTCTTTTTTTTTTCTCTGAAAACAACTTTAAAGGCACAGTCAATAGGAAGGTCAGTTATCTTTTTTTCTTTTTTCTTTTTGCAATTATAGTCTTTGCTTATTGTGGCTGGCCCAGAATGTTTTGTTTAGCTCTTTTAAAAGATCAAATAAGTAGGTTATCTCATTCTGGGCGTCCTGCCAATACTTATAACAAAGCAGCTAAAGTTACATATTCTCTTCCACCATTAGATGTTAGCAACAGTATGTTTCTTGTCCCCTTAATAATTTAATTCGATGCTTTCTTCCATGGGAGGGTAATATCTTTCCTACCATCAGCATTGTCACAAAAAATGGCACAGGTCTAAACTAAGATTGCTATATATTTAAGTTTTTCTGGCTTTAGATGTCTTCAAAAATTACAATAGATTAACCAATACAATGTTCACTGTAATTCTCATTATTTTTCCAGGGCATATTTTCCAAGATCCAAGCACGTACACTGAATAAAACCAGATGTGAAGATGCTTCCTTCTTTTGCCAATTTCACTTGTTAGCCAAAACACAGAGAGAAGAGTTCCTGGTTTAATTTTGTGAAGACTAAGATTGCCTTTTACAATAAAGTTGGATTTCATAATTATAATTTATCTAGTGAAGCATACTATTGTATTATGTCCTGATTATATTCTAATTTTGGTACAACAGTTCTTAATCAAAAGAAATGTTGGATACAGAAAATAGAAATGAGACAGACATCACAGAATTCCTATTCTTAAGATTAGGGAATCCTGTTGAACTGCAGCCTTTTTTTTTTTCTTGCTTTTCCTAATGATTTATCTTGTGACATCAATTGGAAACATCATCATCATTATATTAGTTGCAATTAACCAACACCTTCATATCCCAATGTACTTCTTCCTTGGGAATTTGTCCTGTGTGGAGATTTGCTATTCTTCAACCATCTTACCAAAAATGTTATCTGATTTATTAGGTGGAGATAGAATTATTACTGTGAGAAACTGTCTATTCCAATATTATTTTTTTGGCTCTTGTGTAGGCGTAGAAACATTTCTTCTTGCAGCAATGTCTTATGAATGATATTTGGCAATATGCAGACCTTTATTCTATACTTCTCTAATGAACAAGGAAATTTGTTTCCAGCTTATAGCTGTAGCATGGATAAATGGTTTTATGGCTAATAACATTATTGTCTTTCTGATAGCTCAGTTTTCGTTCTGTGGACCTAATGTCATAGATCATTATTTTTGTGACTTAAGTCCATTGAAAAAACTGTCTTGCAGTGATCCTAGCTTATTTGAACTCATTGTTCTTCTCTTGTCTTTCATTTTTATTATTGCTCCATTTTTCCTGACCTTCAGTTCTTACATTTGTATCATTGGCAGCATCATAAAAATCCAATCTATTATTGGAAGACGGAAAGCTTTTTCAACCTGTTCATCTCATCTTACGGTGGTTTGTCTTTTTTATAGCACCTTAATCATTGTCTATATATTGCCAGACACCCCAGCTCTAAGGCACATCAATAAAATCTTCTCCATTTTTTATACAATCCTGACTCCTCTGGCCAATCCCCTCATCTACACTTTAAGAAATAAAGAAGTTCACCAGGCTTTAAGACGAACTGTTGATAATTTGAGAACTTTTTTTGATGGGGGGCTAGGCAGAAGATAAGAACAGAACAGAAATAGTGCCCAGCTGGATCAGAGTCCCAATTCATCTAGTCCAGCAGTCTGTTTTCCCAGTGGCCCACCAGATGCACTGGGAAGCCCTCAACTCTCCTAGAAGATGGCCTTCATAGACAACCACCCTGCCATCACTTCGATGGAACACTCATGAAGGGATAATCCAAAGAAATTCCTTATCTTTAACTGGTGAAAATGTTGAACATATTTACTAAACTAGTAATAGTTATTGTATGTCTTTGCATCCACAACTATCTATCTCTGGTTTTTTGCTTGTCATGGATGTAACAACTGTGATGAAGTGATGAAGATGATTTCTGCTGTACATTTTTCACTTTTTCCATTTTATAAAGAATGGTAATGTCAATATGTTAAACTTAGTACACTTTAACAAAATGAATAAATTGAGAAAATACAATACCTTAATCAGGAATGTAATTTTATCTTCACTTCTGATTAATCATTGTACCTTGATTCTAATTCTAAATTTATCTGTTGCATAGCTATGACCTTATATATAGTACAGTAGTTTTGAATGGAGAAGGAGCAATGGGATGGATCATATGGAAACAAAGTTGTAAATTTCCCACATAACCACTGTGATTAAAAACAACACAAAATTAAACTTTCTTGATCATTTTACTGATCATGATTACATTTAAGTATTACAAAATATTAATCAATGGAACATTGTTTAAAATTTATATTTTTTCAAAAGTTTCCAAAACCTACAAAAATAAATTGAATAGATTGAATAAAACTGGAAGGCTTCCTTTTTCTATCAATCATTTCAACTATTTAATTCATTGACTAAAAAAAAGATGCTAAAATATGGTGATTGATTTTTGATAAAGTATTGGATTCTGTGTGGATTAAGCTACTTCTTTAATAAAATTGGGATTTGTTATTTTAACATCTAGTGGAGCATACAGATAAATGATTTATTTTATTATATTTTAACTGGTACACCGTGTAACAATCTGATACGCTTGCTGGATGCAGAGAAAGCAAATGAGGCAGGTACCACATAATTTATCTTTTTATGTTTGGGGAATCCTATTTAATCATAGCCTCTTCTTTTCCTTCTTGGTGATTAATTTGTATATATAAAATTATATATAACTTTTAACAACAGTAAAAACCAATACAAACTATATGGAAAGAACCTAGTTATAATTTTAAGGAAAAGTTTTATTATTAAGAATCAATTAAGGACATTTGATCCTAGATGGACCAGAGACAATGACTGTAGTGGATTAGACTGAAATTGAAGCCACTGAAGACTTTTTGCAAATTAAATGCAATAATAGATTATTAATAGAGGGTTTTGAAGTTAGTTTTGTTTTGGGGTTTACATGTTAGTTGCTTTTATTTTATTTATTTTTATTTTATTTTATAATCAGTGGTACATCAATTTGCTTGGGAAAATAGAGTTATAGAAGCTTATATATAGTACAATGTTTCTGTTTCAAAAGGGAGTAACTACTAATGTTAGTTGCAATCAGGGTTTGATTATCTAAAATTTCAATACATTGTACTTGTTGATCTTTAAGGTCCTTTGTCTTGGTGTTATTTGTTCCACTCCTGTTGTTTTTTGGATTGTAAATTTTTTAGTTGCAATCAGGGTATCGCTTTGTAGATTTAAGCTGGCACCTTTGTCTTTCAGTCTAGATTTAATTATCTCAGTAGCTTCAATATTTTTTTCAAGTATACTTTTATAATTTGCCAAAATTTGTTGCTGGTCCTCCTCCATTTCTGACATGGTTATAGATGGTCCTTTAGTGAAGGCTATTTATTAAGCAAGAGTCAGTAAATATTCACCTCCATAATTCCTAAAAAGCAATTTCACTGCCCAGCTGTTCTCTCAGCTTTTAATCTCTTTTAGATAATACCAAGGACAGATCTGGGCTATGAGCAGGTCTCTTTGTCAAGAATATTCACTTGTTGTACCAGGTTTTGCCACAAGATGTCCTCAACAGCATTCAAAGTCTTTTTCAAATCCCAGGCTAGGTTTTTATCCAATATAACTTCTTTTTCATCTTTTTTACAAGTAGATAAAATAGCAAGTCCCCATGAAAGTAGGAATTTTTTGGGTCCCCAAATATATATATATAAAATACAAATCCAATTATTTAGTTGTTCTTTCAAGGCTTTATTTCCCATAGGTAGTCAGATGCCGCCATTTTAGAGGGTGGGAGGAAAACATTCCCTTCTCTCTCTCCTCACATGGGGAAAAATTTCAAGAAGCTTTTTAGAGGAAAATACTTGGGGTACAAATAAGATAAGATCTCACCCAATTCCTCTGCGGTGCTTTTAAAGTGCTTGTTAGTAATTTTGGCCTTGGCAGGTAGCAGCTTAGTGATGGGCCATATAAATGGCCGATCTTTTCCCCATCGGTCCGAAGAGCTGCCCCAAATCAAACAGTAGGGTTGCTGCCCTTCCACAATCAATCGGAGGTTCTCTTCATGCTCGTCGCCCCTCCAGGGTGACTTTTGACCTTTTCAGGGTCCCCTGGTGGGAGAAAACTGGACAGCAGACAGAGTGATCGCCCCGCCCATCAGCCAGCACCACAATCGCAAACCAGAAGCCTGGGGTAACTACTAATGTTGAAGTATATTCACCACTATTCAACTGGAGGGGGAATAATAGATGTGTATTTCTTTCTTTTCTTTTCTTTCTTTCTTTCTTTCTTTCTTTCTTTCTTTCTTTCTTTCTTTCTTTCTTTCTTTCTTCTTTTTTTTCTTTTTCTTTTCTTTCTTTTTTTGTCCTGATCAATTTTGTTCTGTTAGTCAGGGTTTTTTTGTGTTTGTATTTTAACTTTGAATATATTTTTATATAAAAATAATATATATAGTTGCTGGTTTTACATGGTTTATTGGTTATAAGACACTTAGGTTTGGTTTTAAGATGGATAATTATATATCTTTTGAATAAATGAATGCAATTACCAGAAATGAAGGAAATTTGATAAAACAGTTATTATCCTTAGTGCATTTAGTTTGCAGAGATGGGGTTTGCAATATATGCCCATATCTATCCATTAGAAGGAGATCTCACTATTCCATTGACATTTTCTTTCTGATAAGAAGATAATCTTAGAAAAAGATTGTGTAGTCTACCATCATACCATATAAAGCAGTCCCTTATAGTGCCAGTTAGTACAACAAAGCTGAACCTCACAGGGGATGTCCTGTACACCAAAAGTAATCAATTGTCCCCAATTGCATTGAAAAATCCAATTGTATTACTAGTTTTGAAGAAAGAATCTTGCGCTACTTAATTTTTGTATAAGAAACATAAGGAAAAACCACCTTTTCTTTAGACCTCAGAGTTTTTTTAGGGGGTCTTTTTGGAAGGCTAATTTTTAAGCATTCATAGCAATCAAACTCAGGATGTGTAAATTTAGGCAAAATGAAATAATACATCTTAGAAATTGCAGTCTTCTTGCCAAACATCCTAACCCATTGCTACTGATAGATGAGTCCTAATTTAAGTGAAAATTCCAAGGAGAAAAAAGAATGTTTTCAAATCACCAAAAATTCCAAGAGAAAATAAAATACAGTGTATAGAATTATAGAACTGACAATCAAGACCAGTTGGTAGCACAAAACATATTAGTCTCTATAGGCCACCCTCATCTAATGGCCAGATGCAATGTTGGCAGTTTTTGCCTTTTTCCAGCATTAAACAAGAATTTTAAACTTGCTAATGGTA
Organism: Crotalus tigris; assembly: GCF_016545835.1. Taxonomy (NCBI): domain Eukaryota; kingdom Metazoa; phylum Chordata; class Lepidosauria; order Squamata; family Viperidae; genus Crotalus; species Crotalus tigris. The sequence continues at coordinate 12,060 of NW_024097294.1, forward strand.
GAGTTATAGATTAATTTTTATTTTTGGCACTAGAATGTGATCTTATGGATTCTCATGATTAATTGTACAAATAATATTTGTGGGTCAGTCATCCTCAGAATTATGACAACCAGCTTGCTGTAGTAATATATAATATATTATAAATATACATATATTGTAAATATAATATAAACCAGGAGTCTGTGAGTTCCAATTCTGCTTTAGGCACAAAGCCAGCTGGTGTCCTTCAACCAATCACCCTCTCTCCTAGGAAGCAGGCAACCTTTGGAAAACCTTTGCTAACAAAACTGCACAGACTTGTCTAGAAAGTTGCCAGGAGCAAACATTGACTCAAAAGCAAAAAATTAAAAAAACACACACACACACAAAAAAACAAAAAACAAATTAGTAGTTCTGAGCAATAAGTAATCTCAAGATTAAAAAAAATATACATTTTCCTTTGGGATTCATAGTCAAATTACATCAAAAAAGCAGCAACAAATCTCTTAGGTATAATTATTTTAATATTTTTATGAAATATTTTCAGCTCATAGGGGAAAATTATCCAGCTTCTTTAGAAAACAAATTATTGAGCACTAATGTGAAAGAAAGACAGTATTCACTCTTTGGGTCTTGTAACCTTTATCTTGTTACAAATACACTTCAGACACTTACATAGATTTTGTAAGGATAATTTGTTTCCCAATATTCTTTTCCATTAAAATACTGATTGGTTTTATAGATCTTGGTAAGGTATATCATGATTTTATTTTAGTTCATCTGGAAAGCCAGCTTGTATTATAAATCATGGTATGTAGCTTACTTTTAGGTTTAAGCCCGTGATTTATCCAGCAGACCATTTTAAAACAAACCATATGTTGTATGTTGGGCAAAGTCACTTCATGTGTCTAACAGGTTTGGCCTTTTTCATCCGAGCTGATTTTGGCAAAACATTTGGTGTTGTCCTTTGGGGAAGATATTGTGCCTTTATAATTATGAAGATAATTATTTTTATCAATAAATATGAACTGAAGCATATTTAAATATGCTTTAAACATGGTTTACTATAAACATTCACTACTGAATAATTGATCGAATCAGGATTGCCCTATGATATTTTTAATGTACAATTTACTTTTAATGTAAACAGTTTTAGAGCTGCTAGCATGCAGTTCCTAATACTTTTTTTAAAAAAACGGCAAACAGTATGGTTTATATATTGATTATGTACTGCTATGCTAATGAGCCCATGCAAAGTAATTTCATGATGACTTCAAAGACTCATTTGTTTCTTGGCTAGGAGCTATCAAACCATCAGCACAGAAGATTCTCATTTTTCTGGGCATCATAAAAAATTATACATGAAACCTGTGTAACAACTAGATATTCTGCCATATTTATACAATTTATATAGACAATTTGCTGTCAACTTGTTGGTTGGGAATGAGCAGTGATTATTGTATTTTTTGTTTGATGTAGTGGCAATGTGAAAGGCCATTTTAATTCCAGGTTCATTGACATATTTTGATTTCTCTTTCTTATTATGAAAAGTCTAAAAGTTTAGAGTTCATTCTGAACTATTCTACTTTTTTTCTGAATAAAGAAGAGGGAAATCTTCACATAGCTGCAAAGCTTTTCTTATGGTGAAAGTCTGAAACTTTCCATTCCCAGAATCATATGCCGCCCAGTCAAAGTCAGGTCTTGCAGTTTCACTGCCATAGTAGGGGCATGAAGTCATGGTGCCAGGTTTTGACAAAAGCCTCAAGGTTGTTGTTGCAATTGGGATCTTTTGCATAAAACCTAGTACTGAGTACTGTGGAAACTAGCCACCCTTGGAGTATCTCTTATTAAGGAGCTACTGACAGCTTTCAAGAGATTTGGGTGTCATCTTGCTTGTATGTTTACTTTTTATATTATGCTTTTATTTGAAGATGTGGAACATAGATACTGGGTTCTGTAGACTCCAAAATTATGTATATTAATTATGTATATTTGTATATTAAATTAAAAGATAAACAATGTGTCAAGATATGATGAGAATAGTAACAATGCTCCACTCTTTTATCATTATGAATAAAATATATAATTTCAATGTGTCCTCTGTACCAGTCAGATTGAAAACATCCCTAGTAGAAGGCCTGAGGCAAGTTAACTAATTCCAGGATCACCTTTTCTCAATTAATTTTATTTGGTTGATTCCAAGACTAAAATTGCTCCTGTGTTACATCATCTCAGCTATAGATGATGTAACTATGTAACTATAGATGATTCAACTATCTGAATGGAATAATAGCAAATTCTTCTTTAGCAGAATTTGAACTATTCTCCTCTCCCCTTCCCCTTCCTCTTTATTTTGGAAAATGGGGAATTAATACTTTATAATTTTGCATCTGAACATGTGTTCTTGTTATATATTCTAGAATTTTATTAATGGAAAAAGATGTTGGATATGGAAGAAAGAAACCAGACAAACATCAGAGAATTTATCCTGCTGGGCTTGGGGAATCTTCCTCAGCAGGAATTTTTCCTTTTCTGGTTCTTCTTGGTGATTTATCTGATGATAATAACTGGAAACCTCCTCATCTTTCTGTTTATTATGGTTGATTAATACCTTCACACTCCAACGTTCTTCTTTTTGGCAAAATTGTCTTTTTTGGACACTTGCTATAGCTCTATCTTCTTGCCAAATATGTTGGCCTACTTGCTGAGTAGAAAAAGAACCATTAGTATAATGCCTAGGGCAATATCATTTATTGTGCATTTGCACAGCTCTAGAAACCTATCTTTTGGCTGCCATGTCTTATGATTGCTATTCAGCAATTTGTAGACCTTTGATCTATGCTTCTATTTTTCCAGCTTATGGCTGGGACATGGATAAATAGTTTGATATTTAATATAATTCTGATGTCTGTTGTACTCAGTTGTCCTTCTGTGGGCCTAATGTCATAGACCATTATTTTTGTGAGTTTCATCCATTGATGAACTTATCCTGTAGTGACACAAGTCTCCTTAAATTATTTGGCTTTCTCATGGTTATTGTTTTCACCATTGCTCCATTTCTGTTGACTCTCATTTCTTATGTCTATATCATATGTGCCATCATTAAAATCCAGTCCACCATTGGAAGGCAAAAAGCCTTTTCAACCTGCTCCTCTCATTTCATAGTAGTTTGTCTCTATTATGGCTCATTGATCATTGGCTATGTATTGCCAGACACTCCCTCCTTGAGACCTCTTATTAAAATATTCTCTATCTCCTATACCATCATGACTCCTTTGATCAACCCCTTCATCTATACTTTAAGAAACAAAGAAATTCACGAAGCTTTAAGATGACTTTGTGATAAAATTGTTTACGGCATGTGTCATTTGAAACTGTTATGGTATTTTCAATTTACTAGGTAATCAAAATTTTAATGCAAGCATGCAAATCTAGTGTCAATAATGTACTGCTGTTTGGTTCAGCAGTATTGGTTGAGGATTTGGATGGATTCATGGTGTGGAAAAAGTTTAAGTTTATGTATATACGAGGGCAATTCAGAAATAAACCTCCATTTGGTTATCAATGACAGGCATGCGCAGATACAGAACTTTTATTATACACATTAGAAAACTACAACATTACATTACTTTTTGACATAAGGCACTTGTCATAACATCTTACAAGTTTGAAATTCCTTGTAGTCACTAGGCACTAAATCTGGACTATAGGGGTGTGTGTGATCAGAAACATCCCATTGGAACTGCTTCAAAAGTTCTTCAGTGCATCTAGCAATGTGCAGGTGAGCATTATCATGAACCAACACCACACCGGAAGTCTGCATGCCCTGATGCTTGTTATGGATGACTTGTCTGAGTTTTTGTAAGGTTTCACAGTAGACTTCTGAATTCATGATCGAACCATGTTCCATGAACTTCACTAGCACTGCTCCTTTGCCATTTTCACATTTGGTGGGATTTTCTATGGCACCACGTCTGGTGTGGTGTTGGTTTACAATGTCTTTTCCTTGTTGAACTTCCATCAGTTTGAATATTTATTTGATTTGAAGAGTTGCTGATATTTTTCATCTTACTTCCTATAGAAAGTAGACATTTCTTTGCATTCTTTTATGCTTTTTGTAACATAACTTTTTAAATGTTTTTTCATACCTTGATTTTCTTTCAACTTTTCATAAATACTTCAATGAAATTGTGTTTGATAATTGTCTCAAAGTTTGTGACCTTTTAAAAATTTTTCCTACTATAAAATATATGATTATAATTATTGTTTTTGATTGAATGATTTTGCTTTATTGTTATATCATTATTGTCTCAAAGTTTGTGATTTTTAAAAATTTTTTTACCATAAAACATATGGTTATGATTATTGATTTTGTTTGAATGGCTTTGTTTTATTGTTGTATTGTTATATTCTTATTGTTATATAAAACATTATTGTCAGACCCAGCGTGCAACCTACCTGTCTGTAGTACTACGCTGCTTAAGAGGACAAATGCATGCACTGCCAGGCAGCCTCGGTGACGCTGCAAGCTGTGCCGCCGGTGCCATCCTCGGAGGGTTGCTGACGCCCCTACACTGACGAGCCTCAAACCACGTGACCAGCTAACGTGGAGAGCGGGGCGTGGCACGGAGAGAACCGTATCAGGTTAGTGCATGGAAAGACATTGAAGGCAGCAAAAGACGCTTAAACTGGGAAGCCGGGATGCTGGGTCTGACAGAGTTTGGGGAATGGGGATGCTGGGAGGAATGGGGTGTGGTGTGGGTGGAGTTATACATGGTGATCGGGGTAATTGGGGTGTGTCTTGTGGGTGTGGTGATGGGATGTATTTAGGACGCTTGGACGGGAGTCCTCCCAGGGCTGACTTTATTTTCAACATAGCGAAATAAAACCTTTGTTGGATACTGCAACGTGCCTAATGTTTTGGTTCCCTTGACCACAATTAGGACGTTCTTACATTAAGTCAGCCCTCCCTCACTCACTCCCAACACCCGACGCTGGCCGAGAACGGGGCGCCATGGCGGAGGGAACGCAGGGAGAGGAGCCGGTAATGGTTGAGGAGTCTGTGGAGTCTGACGAGCAGCTGGAGAACCTGGCCGTCAGCGACACGGGGGAGGAGCAACTGGCGGTTCGGCCGAAGGAGAGGGTGCGCGTTCCCGTGACCGCAGAGCCAGGGATTAGGCAGCAACGCCCGGTGGATACAGAGGGCGAGTGGTGGCTCAGCCCGGCGCTGGGGCTTCCAGAGGATGGCCGGGGATGACAGTTGGCACCGAGTCTTACCGGTTGGAAGGAACGCCGAGTGACCGGGGCCACAAGGAGGAATGGAGTTGTTCCACGGCCCCGGGACAGTATACATTGGATGTCCTCAGAGAACAGTTTGGGGAACGTATCTACCCCGCTACTATCCACAGCCCTGCCAAGGACAGTCCGTCTTACACTTCCCATTTCCAATTATCCAGCCCAGAGCTTAAATTACAACCAGGCGGCCGCTTTACGCTCCGGGACCCGGTGGCAAGGCAGGTTGGAACGGAGCATCCCCGGTATGGGATGGGCGTTCGGGGAACAGGGGACCGGCTGGCAGACCGGGGGCGAGACCTATGGGAGCAGGAGCAGGGGCTCGCCCTAGGCCACATCCAGAAGCCGTCCCATATGGAGGACAGGTGCCAGCTCCCTGGCCCCAGAATATGGTATGGAATCCTCCCCCGATAACGCTCACATTCGACGGGGATCCAGATTGCTTGGCGGTATTCCTTAGTCATGTACTCAACCATCTGGACCGCTATACCACCCTGTACTCGTCCAATTGGGCAATGGTGGTCGCGGTAACATCAAGTTTGCAGGGAGAGGTCGCTGCTTGGGCCGCTGACCTATATAGCGACCAAGCGAGGGAGCTAGCTGATGTGGGACTCTTCCTTGATGCATTAAAAACGAGATACCAGTGCCAACAGGCACACCAACGGCGATTGGTAGACTAGGCGCCACGCCGCAGAAAACAGTGGAAAAGTCGCGGGTGGCCTACCAAATGGGACAGGCGTCAATCCAGCAATCCCCCGACGATACATCCCCTATGTTGCAGGAATACGAGGAGGAAGGTTCAGTGGAAGATCCAATGGTGAGTGAACCCATCATCCCGTTCACCATCCCGGTAACACTTACAAGCCCGGTTACCGGTGAATCGATGCCTTTTCAGGCATTGATTGATACTGGGTGCACCCGGTGTTTAATCAATAAGGGGGTAGTGCAACAGATGCGGATTAGAGTGACCTGACTAAAGTCCCCAATCCGCTTCGAGCAGGTGGATGGCTCTTTGTTGGGGGGGGGCCAACCACGTTGGTGACAGAGCCTGTCAGAATGGATGTAGGTGGCCATTGGGAGGTTATCAGATTCATAGTGGTCCCCTCTATGTCCGAGCCTCTCATCCTTGGATTAGCTTGGTTAGATAAGTGGACACCAACCATCTGGTGGGCGGACGGGTCCCGGCGTCTAAGACTGGCAGTGGGTCCCCAACCGCTGCCCTCATATGACCATAGTGAGGAGAGAGGGGTGGACGCCATAAAACCGTTACAGGAGAGGAGCAAGCTTGAATACCCGCCAGTTTACAATGACCTTGCGGCAGTATTTAGCGAACAGGAGTGCGACAGCTTGCCACCTCATAGGCTGACAGATTGCGCAATCGAACTTATTCCCGGAGCCAGATTGCCTAAACCCAGGATGTACCCGATGACATTCGCAGAATTACAGGAAATGAGGAAGTACATAGATAAGAACCTGGCTAGGGGTTTTATAGAGCTGGTGCGCTCTAGGATAGCGGCACCTGTAATATTCCAGGGGAAAAAGGACGGGGGGTTACGGTTATGTGTGGATTTCAGGGGTCTTAACGCTGTATGCATAGAAACTGTTTATCCCCTGCCCCTCATGAAAGACCTCCTGACTCATCTGGCTACCGGAAGGATTTTTACAAAATTAGACCTCCGTGAGGCATATTACAGAATACGAATTAAGGAAGGAGACAAGTGGAAAACCACATTTAACTGTCCACTAGGGAGTTATCAATTCAAAGTAATGCCTTTCGGGTTACAAGGGGCCCCAGCTGTATTTATGCAACTAATCAACGAAGTGCTGCATGACCATCTATATAGGGGCGTGCTTGTGTACTTGGATGACATACTCATCTACTCGCAAACACTGGAAGACCACATACGATTAGTACGGACGGTGTTGAGAAAGTTGCTGGAGGCTAAACTATACTGTAAACTATCAAAGTGCAAGTTCCACAAAGACCGCATCAGCTATTTAGGGTTCAGAGTCTCAGCGATGGGGATAGAGATGGACCCTAGTAAGGTACGCAGTGTATTGGAGTGGCAAGCCCCGAGGAATCGTTGCCAGCTACAGCGGTTCTTGGGGTTTGCTAATTTCTACCGCCAATTTATACCTTCTTTCACTGATGTGGCCCTACCATTGACCCAGTTATTACGCACCAAGCACACCGCCGGAAAACCCCGCCCAAAACAACCGTTGGATTGGACTGTGGCTTGTCAACAGGCCTTTGAAGCCCTAAAGAGATTATTTGCGCAGGAGCCGGTGTTGGTACATCCTGACCCGGATCGGCCATTTATGGTCCAGGCCGATGCCAGTGATGTAGCCGTTGGAGCAATTTTATTGCAACATAATGAGCGACGCGATTTACGACCATGCGCTTATACCTCAAAAAAATTCACCGACACAGAACGACGTTGGGCGGTGTGGGAAAAGGAGGCATTCGCCATGAAATGGGCGTTGTCCACCTGGCGCCATTTGTTGGAGGGTGCACAGCACCCCTTCGAGGTCTGGACGGACCACCAGAACCTAGCGGTTCTCCAAACACCAAGGAAACTGGCGCCTAAACACGTCCGATGGGCGCAATATTTTCAACGTTTCAGGTTCCGTCTGAAAGTTGTCCCGGGAGGAAAGAATTTCCTAGCAGACGCACTTTCCCGAATGCCACAATATGACAGCAAGAGGGAACAAGTGGTCCAGGCCATTATACCTCCATGTAATAGGGATTCCGCACGGGTGGATGCATGCGCAAAACTGATAGCATTTGAAGAGGAAATAAAATCAGCATTGTTGACTGATCCTTGGCTATTAGCGAATCCCGGAATGTTGACCCGTCGTAATGGTTTGGCCTGCTATGGAGATAAATTATATATTCCCCAGGAAGTGCGGAGTCGGGTATACCATCAATGTCATGATTCCAAAGTAGCAGGCCACTTCGGATTCGTGAAGACGTTACACTTGGCGAGACGACAATTCTGGTGGCCGAGCTTGAGGAAAGATATTGAAGCATATGTAAAAAGATGTCAAGTCTGCGCACAGGCGAAGGTGATACCGAAAAGGCCGATGGGATTGCTACAACTGGTGTCTGACCCAGCTCAGCCATGGCAGGACATTGGCATGGATTTCATCGTGGATTTACCAAATGTAAGGGGTTACACGGTCATATGGATGGTGATTGATTTATTTTCGAAGTAGGCTCACTTTATACCCTGCAAAGGACTGCCCTCTGCGTCACAGTTAGCAAAACTATTCGTGCAACACATTTACCGACTACATGGAGCTCCCCGGCGAATCATCTCAGATCGTGGGGTTCAATTCACGGCTCAATTTTGGCGCCGGTTCCTTGCCAGCATTGGAACCACACAAGGGTTGAGCTCCGCATACCATCCTTGTACCAATGGGGCGGCGGAATGAGCCAATGCGGCCGTTTCACAATATCTACGATGTTATGTGTCCTACCAACAGTCGGATTGGATAGATTTTGTACCCTTCGCAGAGCTAGCTTATAACAACGCAGTACATAAAAGCACCGGGTTAACCCCCTTTCAAGTGATCTATGGATATGACCTGATCCCCTTGCCCGGTTGTGAATCACAGAATTCCCTGGCCCATCAGCCAGGGGACTGGTTATCCCATGCTAGCCAGGTGTGGGATATGGTAAAGAAGGCGCTGAATCAAGCTGAACAGGCAGCAAAAGATCAGGCTGACAAGAGTCGTAGAGTGCCAGTTTCGTTACGGGTGGGTGATCAGGTATATCTCTCGACCAAATATCTTAAGTTACGGGTGCCATGCAAGAAGTTGGCGCCAAAATACATTGGGCCTTTCCGCATAGTACGCATCGTCAACCCTGTTACGGTGAAACTCCAATTGCCGAACTTCCTTGGTAGGATACATCCAGTCTTCCACATGAGTTTATTAAGGCCGATAGGAAGGGACAGTTATAAGAATCCTCCAGGACCTATAACTCCGGGACGGTATGAAATACAGGACATATTGGACTCACGATGGCGGGGGGGGGGGTAAAGTGTATTACCTGGTATTGTGGAAGGGGTATCCCTTGTCTGATGCCTCTTGGGTGCGGAGGGAGAATGTCTTCACCCCTGATCTAATCCGTCGGTATCATAAGGCATGGCCCCATAGGCCAAGGACCGGGGGGGTGAGTAATATATCATCTGCATTGCCCAAACGATATATTGACCTGTGATGTTCTATTTCAGGGGGCCCTGTGGTGAGGGGAGGCCGAATGTCAGACCCAGCGTGCAACCTACCTGTCTGTAGTACAACGCTGCTTAAGAGGACAAATGCATGCACCGCCAGGCAGCCTCAGTGACGCTGCAAGCTGCGCCGCCGGTGCCATCCTCGGAGGGTTGCCGATGCCCCTACACTGACGAGCCTCAAACCACGTGACCAGCTAACGTGGAGAGTGGGGCGTGGCGCGGAGAGAACCATATCGGGCTAGTGCATGGAAAGACATTGAAGGCAGCGAAAGACGCTTAAACTGGGAAGCCGGGATGCTGGGTCTGACAGAGTTTGGGGAATGGGGATGCTGGGAGGAATGGGGTGTGGTGTGGGTGGAGTTATACATGGTGATCGGGGTAATTGGGATGTGTCTTGTGGGTGTGGTGATGGGATGTATTTAGGACGCTGGGACGGGAGTCCTCCCAGGGCTGACTTTATTTTCAACATAGCGAAATAAAACCTTTGTTGGATACTGCAACGTGCCTAGTGTTTTGGTTCCCTTGACCACAACCTAGGACGTTCTTACAATTATTTTTTGATATTAACTTGTTCTGTTTAATAATCAAAATATCTTATGCATAGGATTATATGTAATGAAAAATTTCAATAGAAGAGAACATATGAAGCTCAGGGTTGAATCTTAGCTTGCTTGGATTTCTTAGTCCAAAATTTTGATTGAAGAATTATAAAAAAAATCTGAAGCTATAATATTTATTATGGTCAGTGTGCCAAATCACCATCATATCTATGTTTTCCAAGTATTGTGCTTTAGTAAAATAGTTTCTTAAAATAATATTATTTTACAATTATTTTGCTTTCTCATGGCCTTCCTTTGTGTCACTGGTGTTTTGGAGAACCTAATTTGCTGAGTGCGGACTTGACTTCCAGGGGAATTGCTAATTGCTCAAGGAAACTGATTATATTTGAATTAAGCATTTTTTGTCACCTTAACGTAATATCACTAAGAGACTCCATTCATCATTCATAAAATAGCATGTATTAGTTTTGTTGGGGAAGAGAAATAATATTGTAATAAAGCCATTCCTGAACTGGAGTTATTCACAAGGGTCTGTTTCTACAATTATTAGACATGATGATTTCAACTTTTTTTTTTTTTACAAAATAGTATTTAATAAAGGCAGAGACAGAATTTCTATTGACTTCCACAGCTGATGTTAATTTTTTGAGGCTGGACAGGCTAGGAGACAGACCACATGAAGACTACTGGACTCTATTATTATATGGTATATTAATACAATTTTGAAAGTCTGGCAGAGATTAATTCTCTTCTCTATCTTTTTCTCCTTCACTCCTTTTCCATACCAAGGAGAAACAGGGCAGGTTAGTCTTGAATTATTTTCTTTTCCCCTTCTTTCTTCCAGGGTAATATAGTGTTTATGTAACTGTTATGTCCCGAGCTTTGCAAACGGGTTCGGGGCGTTTGCAGGCGGTCCCGGGCAGGTGCAAGCTGCCCGGGACCAGACAGGCTGTCACCAGCACCTGTGCGCATGCGTGGGTGCTGGCGTGCGAAAAGTAACACATTGACCCGGGAAAGGCCTATATAAGAGGCCGGGAGTTTTGGGCGTTGCCGGAGCATTCGATCTGTAAGCTAAATGAAGAATAAAGCAAATCTGAGAACTACAACTGCTTCTCGTGTCTTGCCATTTCGCGAGGGACTCAACACTGGCGACGAGGATGGGATGCCTTACATCGACTGAAAAGGAAAAGGAGTAAGCTTACCCAAGTGAGTCCTGAGTGGCGGAACGGGGTTGACTCGGCAGCTACCCGCCAATCCGGTGCGCATTCGGGGGTAGGCTGGCTGATAGACCCGTCTCCTGAAGATGGCAAAAATTGGAAGGCTTTCGGAGTTCGACGTCTCACATCCAGAGAGGTGGGAGTCCTACGTAGCCAGGGTGGAAAACTACCTCAAGGTGAACCAAGTGAGGGAAGATAGCTTGAAGGCTGCTACCCTGCTGTGTGTCTGTGGTCAAGACGCCTTCGAAATCGCGGAGAACCTTGCAGCACCTGCCCCATTAGAGTCTGTCAGTTACGTAGATCTAAAGAAGCTACTGAAGGAGCACTTCCAGCCTAAGATGTCCGTCATCGCATGGTGCCACACCTTCGAGCAGAGGGATCAACGATCCGGAGTATCGGCCAAAGAGTACGTCACCGCATTGAGAAAGGCCGCAAGCACTGCGAGTTCAAGGACCTCGAAGAATGACTGAGGGACCGATTCGTGTGCGGGCTAAGGCATCGAGAGCTACAACAGAGGCTTTTTGCCAAAGAGGACTTGTCCTTCCAAGATGCCTTGAGAGAGGTCACCGCAGAAGAAGCAGCAGGCGGCGCCATCAAGAACATGCGGCCGATCAGGAACAGTCCAGATGTTGCATCCGTGCACCAAGAAGAAGTCCAAGGGAACTCCGAGGAGGATCCGGACGAGGAAGTCGACCGTCTCCACCCCACGAAGGAAGGGAACCAGAAAGGAAGCTCTTCAGCTCCCCTCAAGTGCATCGGCTGTGGAGGTCGCCACAGGAGAACCGACTGCAAGTTCTGCTCCGCTACCTGCCGGGCGTGCGGAAAACAAGGACATATTGCAGCTGTGTGTCTGGGCCGACGAAAGGTACAACCTCAGGAAGAATTGCGCCTGAAAGGTACCAGAGTCCCCAGCCAGAACAGGGTGGGGTTTTGCGCTTCATGAAGGAGCATCTTTAGGACAGGCACACACAAGCTCATTAAGAAAAAGCTGTCACTCAAGGTGAAGCTACAAGGGGTTCCATTAACTATGGAACTAGACACGGGGTCTGCACTTTCAATCATCTCCTTACATACATTTAGGAAGATTTGTTCCGGCAGTGGAACTCAGGCCAAGTTAAGGCCTTCTGACATTGTGCTAACAGACTTTCAGAATTCGAGAGTATGTGTTAAGGGGGAGGCCACTCTTAATGTACAGTATAAGAATTTTGAAGGTCCACTAGACCTATTAGTAGTAGGGGGTGAACGAACGAGTCTCATAGGACTCGACTGGTTTGAGGCCTTGGGGATACACGTCACGGGGCTCAATAGCTTACAAACACTCGACCTGCAGGAAGTCTGCAAAGAATTCGCAGATGTTTTCAGCCCCCAGCTGGGCACATTCAAAGGACCCCCTGTGTCCTTAAAACTAGACCTCATTGTCACTCCCATTAGAATTAAAGCAAGAAGGGTCCCTTTTGCTTTAAAGAGTAAAATTGACACTGAGTTGGACTAACTGAACCAACAGGGAATTCTAGAACCTGTTGATTCTAGTCCTTGGGAGACCCCCATTGACACGCCTCTAAAGGCAAATGGGGACATTCGCATTTGTGCTGATTACAAATGCACACTGAATAAGGCATTGCAGCAACATGCCTATCCTGTTCCTGTGGTCAGTCGTATCCTGGCCTCTCTCAAGGGGGGGGCGTGTTTTTGCAAAGCTTGACCTAGCTCAAGCGTATCAACAGCTGCCTGTTGATGATGATGCTGCTATAGCTCAGACTATTGTGACCCACAGAGGGGCTTTCAAGGTAAAGAGACTTCAATTTGGGGTAAATGTCGCTCCTGGGATTTTCCAAAGCGTAATGGAAAACACACTACGGGGTATACCGGGGGTTTGCCCCTACTTTGATGATGTCTTAATTGCAGGAGACTCCACACACATTCTAGCTGAAAGGCTAAGGGCTGTTCTGTTAAGATACAGGAAAACAGGCCTCAAGCTTAAGAAGGACAAATGCAAAATAGGAGTGCCTTCTACTGAATTTTTGGGGTTCAAAATTGATGCTGCTGGGATTCACCCTGCTGAATCCAAACTAACTGCCATTTTAGAAGCACCTTGGCCAAAGTCTAAGGCCGAACTTCAGGCCTTTCTGGGCCTCCTGAATTTTTACAATGCTTTTCTTCCACATAACGCTAGTGTAGCTGAGCCTCTTCATAGGCTATTAGATAAACAAGCAGTGTGGCACTGGTCACAAACACATGAGGCTAGTTTCAATGAGGTCAAGGCCTTGCTCACTTCTAACAGTGTACTTGCACACTTCAATGAGTCCCTTCCTGTGTGCATCACTTGTGATGCTTCCCCTTATGGGGTTGGAGCTGTCCTGAGCCACCTCAGGTCTGATGGAACTCAGGTTCCTGTTGCATATTACTCCAGAACATTGTCTTCTGCTGAGCGCAACTACGCTCAGATAGACAGAGAGGCTTTAGCTGTTGTTGCTGGGATTAAAAAATTCCATGATTTTTTATATGGCAGGCATTTCACTGTCTTCACTGACCATAAGCCTCTGCTGGGACTGTTTACCACACGTAAGCAAACTCCCCAAATCATTTCACCTAGAATGCTCAGGTGGTCTATTTTTTTGTCTGCATATGATTTTTCCTTACTTCACAAACCTGGGAAAGAAATGGGCCATGCTGATGGCCTCAGTAGATTGCCCCTGCCAGTAATAGAAGCTGACCCCACGCCAGCTGTTAACATTCTATCCATCCAAGCCTTGCCCGAGTCCCCTCTGAACGCCAGGGATGTAGCTGCTGAATCGGGCACAGATCACACACTTTCACGTGTCCTTTCTTGGGTTTTGTCTGGATGGCCTGAGCACTGTCCTAGTCCTGAGTTTCAGAGTTTCTGGTCTAAAAGGAACGAGTTCTCCACCTCTCAGGGTTGTTTGCTTTGGGGAAGCAGAGTTGTCATCCCCACCTCAATGAGGACTAGGGTCTTAGGGTCCCTCCACGAGGGTCATCCTGGCATTGTTCGAATGAAGGCCCGTGCGCACAGCCACTTGTGGTGGCCTGGCCTAGACAAGGACATTGAGGCTAAGGTGCATGCATGCCACCTGTGCCAATGCTCTCGCCCAGAGATGCCCCAAGCTCCTGTGCATAGATGGGAGGAATCACAGTTCCCATGGTCTAGGGTGCACATTGACTACGCTGGGCCCTTTCAGGGCCAATTCTTCTTGGTCCTCGTTGATAGCCATTCAAAATGGCTTGAGGTTGTACCTGTCTCATCCACCACCACTGCAAAGACTATTCAGGTACTGAGGGGGATTTTTGCTGCACACGGCTCCCAGATGTCATTGTGTCTGACAACGGCCCTCAATTTACTTCCTCCGAATTCCAAGCTTTCTTGCAGGCCAACATGATTCGTCATGCCACTTCTGCACCCTTCCACCTGTCCACCAATGGTATGGCTGAACGCATGGTTCGCATCACCAAGGACGCCTTGAAGAAACTCACCTATGGGGACTGGCATCACAGGTTGGCTGACTTTCTCCTTTCTTATCGCACCACACTGTCCACTTCTACAGGAAGAAGTCCAGCTGAACTTCGCTGGGGGCGCAAACTGACTACGAAGCTTGACCGGTTGCATCCGGACAGACTGCCTCTATCTACCTCACACCCTAGGGCACCTAGACAACTAATTGTGGGTGCCCCGGTTTGGACTCATAATTACGGGCCTGGTCATACATGGGTCCCCGCTTCTATTTCCAGGGTGACAGGTCCTCTGTCCTATGAGGTCTCCCTGGACAACGGTCGTGTCCTGCGTCAGCACATTGACCAACTCCGCCCTAGGCAGGACCTTCCAGCTGAGACTCCTGGGTCTTTTCAAGGGAGGAGGGGGACCCCTTTGAGCAAAGGGAAGGGCATGAGCTGCTGCCCATCACCAATGATGGAGCCACAAACGGCTCATTCCAAGATTCTGCGAGTGCTCCAAACGGGAATTCTAGGAGCTTATCCAACTACCAGGCATTCACGCCTACTCCAGCCAGGGAGTCACCCCGGGGGCACAATCACTATTCACCTGCACCACACAGTACTCCAGTCAGGGAGGATACCCGGGAGCATCCCAATAAATCATACCCCGCAAGAGAGCTGGCACATAATCCCCAGAGTTGGCCTGACCTTACCCCTAGTCCTACAAGGGGGCAAACATACAGGGAGGTGGTCGAGGAACCAAGTCCCAACTACAACACCTCTAGCCCAAATCAGGGAGTAACTGAGTTTTGGGAAGGCACATAAACCCACACAAGCCAGGACACAGAACGGGATTCAGGGGATAGACAGCCTCCTGACAGGTCTTGGACGGACCTAGGAGGTTTTACAGAGACGCCCAACAGTGGCTATCATTTAGAAGGGCCAGAGAGCCTACAGCTAGGCGGGTCAACCAGGTCACAAAGTGACAGAAGCCCTGGCCTGACGAGCCCGGTGGGCAAGCAAGCAAGCCAGGCATTGGGGCACAGTCCTTGGAAGGCACCAAGGCATGATAAGGGGAACAGGCACACATCACCCCTCAGTCAGGGGACACCTGCCAGAAACCCAGAGCTTAGGAGGTCACAGAGAGCAAGGAAATCTCCTAAGTACTTAGAGGATTACATAACATTGCTGTCTAAACAGAGCCAGTAGAAGGGTAGGAACACTGGGGAGTAGAGCACTGCATCAAGAAAATGGTTGCATGTCGGTAGTAGTTTTAGCCCCGGGGGAAAGGGGTGTTATGTCCCGAGCTTTGCAAACGGGCTCGGGGAGTTTGCAGGCGGTCCCGGGCAGGTGCAAGCTGCCCGGGACCAGACAGGCTGTTGCCAGCGCCTGTGCGCATGCGCGGGTGCTGGCGCGCGAAAAGTAACACATTGACCCAGGAAAGGCCTATATAAGAGGCCGGGAGTTTTGGGCGTTGCCAGAGCATTTGATCTGTAAGCTAAATGAAGAATAAAGCAAATCTGAGAACTACAACTGCTTCTCGTGTCTTGCCATTTCGTGAGGGACTCAACAGTAACAACTTTTAAATGCCTTCTTTAAGACCATTTCTATAATTCTCTACAATGGAACAGTATCACAAAGAAGAGCAAAGTTCTTTCTAACATCACCATTGATCTTGAAAACTGCAAAAGACTTTGCTTTATATTTTATTTTGGGCTTTTGATGACCCAAATATTATAAGAGACTGACAGAATATTTCTTGTAATTCTCTCTTTTTTTTCAGTTTGAACTTCATCATGCAGAGATGAAGAAAACTGGATGAAAATATGCCATCTTATTATAACAATCATTGTCACAATTTCATCACTAGCTAAAATGAAAAAAATGTGGAATCCTCATGATTCATTCTAGTTGAGGTTTTCAATTTTATGTGAACCTCAAGCTATATTTTATAAGAAAATTGGGATTCATGATTATAAGTTATGCATTGAAGCACTCAGATTGATTGACTTGGAAAAATGTTGAATGGACATAAAGAAAATGAAACAGGCATCACCAGATTCATCCTCTTGGGTTTGGGGAATAATACTGAGTTGTGGCCTTTTCTTTTCTTACTCTTCCTGGTGATTTATCTTGTGACAATAATTGGGAATCTCCTCATCATTGTATTAGTTGCAAATGACCAACAGCTTCACACTCCTATGTACTTTTTTCTGGGAAATCTGTCTTGTCTTGAGACTTTCTATTCCTCAACTATTTTGCCAAAAATGTTGAGCAATTTGTTAACTGGAGACAGAACTATTACTGTGAGTGGATGTCTCTCCCAATATTATTTCTTTGGCTGTTGTGTAGCTATAGAAACATTTCTCCTTGCAGCAATGTCTTATGACCGTTACTTGGCAATATGTAGGCCTCTATTATATGCTTCTGTTATGAACAGAAATCTTTGTTTCCAGCTTATATCTGGGGCATGGCTAAATGGTTTGATGGCTAATAGCATTGTTGTGTTTCTTATAGCTCAGTTTTCTTTTTGTGGACCCAATGTAATAGACCATTATTTTTGTGACTTAAGTCCACTTGAAAAACTGACTTGCAGTGATCCCAGCCTGCTTAAAATTATTGTTTTTCTCTTGACCTTCATTTTTACACTTGCTCCATTTTTTCTGACTGTTAGTTCTTATGTCTGCATCATTGCCAGCATCATAAGAATCCAATCCACCCCTGGAAGGCAAAAAGCCTTTTCAACCTGTTCCTCTCACCTCATGGTTGTATGTCTCTTTTATGGAACAATTATAATTGTCTATATGTTACCAGACACTCCCACTCTGGGACAGCTTAATAAAATCTTCTCCATTTTTTATACAATCCTGACTCCTCTGGCCAATCCACTCATCTATACTTTAAGAAACAAAGAAATTCACAGAGCCTTTAGGCGCATTCATGGCAAACTGAGCACGTTTTTTGGAAGAAGTTGTTTGAAGACATTCTTTCTGCTCTTCTAAGCATTTTAAATATAGTTGCTAAACCAGAAACAGTTATCAGAGGCAAGCAGAGCTCCTTTTTTCCCTCATGATGAATGTGGAGGATGGAACTTATATTGTCCATTTTGTATGTTACTAATACATACTTTGTAGATTCAGGTCAAAGTTGCTTAACACACTGAAGTTTCTTTTCAATTTTGCTATAAATGATAAAAATCATCAGTTGTCTATTTCTGAGATGTAAAATGGATGTATATTGGGAACATCTAAATTGGGCTATGGATTGCTTAGTTCATTTCCAGAAACTCATGCTATTAAGCTTTCCTAAGTCTTTCTAAAGCTTAACTTATCCACTTCTGGGAAACCTTTCCTTACTATGTATCAGCTTTCTTTCCAAACAGCATCAGATCTGCCCTATTTCTGATAGTTTAAACTTCACAGTCTATCAGTTTCTGAACATTTCTTGGCTATAACCTTTCTCTTTATAATGTTGTTTCCAATATGTATTGAGAATATGTATTGGTGTGTTTAATAAAATATTTTCAAAAAGATCAGGTTCTTTAATATTTCAATCTTCTTGTTTTTAAGGTTTAGAAATGTATCTGTTATGATTGATAGCCATATATCTGCACATTTAAGAACAATAATTACTTCTAATATTGTAATACATATTTACTGTATTTTTCATGGTAAATAAGGAAGCAATAGCTGTGAAGAATTTAATTACCGGTAGGTATTTTTTCAATAGCTTTCTACAGTAAATGTTCAAATGAATTTGGACTTTTATAGACTTCAAGATAGGTCCATGCAATTTTTAGTTACATGTTGGAAGTGGATTGCCAGTACCTTCTTCTGGGCACTGTAAGTCAATGATTGAGCCATAACCATCAAGTTGTTGAAGAATAGAACACCTGGTCACTACATTCCTAGGGCAATATCTGTAACCAGTACACTCTTTCTTTAATACTAACCTTTAGTAAGCACAGCCTGTTATTGCAATTTCCTAATATAATTGAGTTAATTAAGGAAGAATCTTCTTTAATAATTTGAGATGCAGTGTTCCAGATTACTCTCTGCCATTTATAGTAAGTTTCAATTCACTGTCTGGCTGATTTATCTTGTGAGCTTTCCAAGCCTCCCCCCAAATTTCACAAACATTGCCACAACTTTTATCATTGTTTTCTCCGAGTTCATTTCCACCTCCTTTATTCTTCAAGGCTCCAACCTTTTCTGTTTTTCAGCAGAATCTCATTTTCTTTCTCCAAAAGCTCACAATCTATTTCCTATGCCAGGGCCTTAAATCTATTTCTGAGCTTCAACACTGAGAATATATTTGATGTCCTTTATTTCTGATTGTCACTTTCAGTTACAGCTTGCTCTTTTTGAGTAAATTATCTTTCCAAAGAAGGATTGCTTATACTGTCAATTCCTGTTGCAATGGCAGTTTAGTCTAATAACTGTCACATCTCACAATGTGGCAGTTTACATTGGAAAGCTCATGATACTTATTTCTGATCATATTTAGGCAAATTTTGATCAGCTAATACATTAAAAGGGAACAAGTGATTCTCAGTGACTCCTAGAATGAATTGTTACTTTGCAAAATTCTAAAATGAGTTTGCAGCATACTAACGATTCATGTTGAGAATTACTTGTTCCCTCTGAATATATCAGCTCAGCTGATCAAAATTTGGAATTTAGCTCTTTTATAATATTTGTTATTTCAATGTGTGAATTTACCTTTCATAATTTAACTCTATCTGCTATATTTTTATATATTCTTAGATTATGTTATATTTTATGAATGTTTTTAATAATAATAATAGTAAAGTTGGAAGGGACCTTGGAGGTCATCTAGTCCAACCCCCTGCTCAGGCAGGAAACCCTACACCATTTCGGACAAATGGCTGTCCAGTCTCTTCTTAAAAACTTCCAGTGTTGGAGCATTTACTGCTTCTGGAGGCAGTTTGTTCCACTGATTAATTGTTCTCACTGTCAGGAAGTTTCTCCTTAGTTCTAGGTTGCTTCTCTCCTTGATTAGTTTCCACCCATTGCTTCTTGTCCTGCCTTCAGGTGCTTTGGAAATTTGTATTTGTATTTCTTATATTAATTTGTAATTTGTATTTCTTACATTAATAGTATCTACCACATAGTCTCTTCTTGGAAAAAATAGGGTAAATCTGATTTAAAAGGGCACCAGATAATATCCCACAATGTAGGATTGCAAGTCTGGAATATCTTGGCCAAATCAACAATGGAATTGCCCAATAAAAGAGCCTTTACAAGGCAAAACTGTTTCAGAAATATGTAATATGTATTGCTAATGGCCAATCTTATCTGGATGTTTTTAGTGCTTTTATTATTTTAAAATGTTTTTAGTATTTTAATTGTTACACACAGAGAAATAGACATAGACACAGAGTTATAAATGCCCAGAATCATTGACTGAGATGCGCAACTATAGAAATTTAAACAAACAAACAAACAAACAAGTAAGTAAATAAATAAATAAATAATCTGTGCCTAGCCTTACCATTCTCTCCATATGTTCTTATGCCTGAAAGTTCTAAGAATATTCCTTTTTCTTTGCTTCTTACTTTTTCCCTATTCATAACACACACACACACACACACACACACACACACACACACACACACATGCCCAACCCCTCCCCCCCGCTAGTGGTATATCTCCATGGTGGTGAACCTATGGCATGCATGCCACGGGTGGCATGCAGAGCTCTCTCTGTGGGCACTCATTCTGTCGCCCCAGTCCAAGGCCTTAAGTTCCGTCCATGAGCAACCTGCATCAAAATCTCCCTGGGCAAGTGGCTTTTTAAGCTGGGTTTTATAAAACCTTTTCGCTTTAGGCCTCCACCTCCACGTGCAAAAAAAAAAAAAAAAAAAAAAGTTCAATCAATCAATCAATTTCAATTTCTTGAGGGAAAAAAAAATCACACAAAATTGGAATTGATTGATTGAACTTTATTTTTAGTCCCACACAGGGGCGGAGAAAGTGATGCTTTGGAGCTGGAAAGAAGGTGCCACATGGGGCAGGAGCTTCATTTGAGGAGTGAGGTGGGCCTGTGCAGGGGGAAGAGAAGCAATGTGGTGATGCTACCATGGTGGTAGACCAGTTTCTTCCCTCCCCCTGCCAGATACCTGCCAAAGCCGCACAGGGTAAGATTGCTGAGCTCGCCCCTGCCCAGATGCCCTCACCTTCCCCAAGCATTTTTTTTTTTTTACTAACCTGCCTTTCAGCTGCATTCCATTTCTCCATTTGCTTTTCAGCCTTCGCCACGTGTTTGTGGGACTATCAGTTAAAAAAAAAGTTCCATGAGATTTTCTAACTTTTCACAAGATCTCAAGAAGTTAGAAAGTCTGATGGAACTTTTTTTTTTACCGATAGTCTCACAAACATGCAGTGAAGGCTGAGAAGTGAATAGAGAAACAGAATGCAGCTGAAAGGCAAATTAGTAAAAAAAAAAAAACACTGGGGGGAGGTGAGGGCAACTGGGCAGGGGCAGGTATGGCAACCTTACCCTGCATGGTGGCAGGAGGGTGGGGCACGTGCCTTTCCCATGCCAGGCCAGCCCCTGCAGCCCCAGAGTGGTTGTGGTAGGTAGGCAAGGGCAAGGCATTGAGATGGGGTCTGGCAAGCTGACCAAAGTAGCAGGTGGAGCACTGGAGGCTCAGGAAGGGAGGGTGCTGAAGTGTGCAAGGAAACAAAGGAAGTTTTTTTGGGGAGGGAAAAAGGTCAATCAATCAATTTCAACTTAGTGATCTTTCATGAGAAGTTGGAATTGATTGATTGACCTTTTTTTCTTCTCCCAAAAATTTCTTTTGTTCTTGCAAGCGGCGGCAGCAGATCACAAAGGAGTAACAGCATGGGGTTGGGAGTCAGGTAAGGAAAGAAAGGCTATTTTTGGAGGAGCGAGGATTTCTTTCCTTACATGCCCTACTTGTTCTGAGGCTGCTTTCCACTCTCAACCGCATTGCTCTTGCCAATGGCCCAACCGCCCATTTCAGCGCCCTTCCTCCCTGAGCCTCCAGTGCTCCACCTGCTGCTTTGGTGGCTCTGTAAGCACAGCTGCAAAGTTCTCTTCTCTGTCAGAGAAGAGAATTTCGCAGCTCTGCCTACAGAACCATCAAAGCTGTAGCTGAATGGGCAGGTGAGGGGGGAACCTGCCCCACTTGTTCCACGGCTGCTTTCAGCTGAGCTGCATTGCAGTGGCATTGGGTGCAATACATGAGGCGGCAATGCTGAAACTAGCTGCGCCATGCTGAAACTAGCCATTTGCCACCTCCTGTGCAATGCCTCTACCATGAGGCTGTGGAACAAGCCCGGGAGCAGTAAGAAACTGGTATACCAGTTCCTTACCTCCGCCTGGCTTGTTCCGTGGCCTCATGGCAGTGGAATTGGGTGCAACGTGTGAGGTGGCAAATGGCCACGGCTAGCAGCAAACAGCCATGTTGTGCTGAAACCGGCTATTTGCCACCTCGTGCATTGCGCGAGGTGGCAAATAGCCATGCATTGTGCCCAATGCGCCATAAAGCCGCGGAACAAGCCTGATTCCGCGGCAGAGGTAAGGAATCAGTATACCAGATCCTCCCCTCTCCTACTCCACCTGCTACTGGAGGGCTGGACTGGTATTCGCAGCAGGCTGCAGAGCCTCAGAGTGTGCCAGTCGAGAGGTTGGCAGGCTATGGCTGCTGATAGATACAGTTGGCCCCGTGCACTCACTGTGTGCAGGGGCCAATGGTGTCAGGCAGCTGCCATACTGGTCCCTGCCTTGCCTTGCCTTGCCCTAAGGAAATGGCACCCCTGC
Organism: Crotalus tigris; assembly: GCF_016545835.1. Classification (NCBI taxonomy): domain Eukaryota; kingdom Metazoa; phylum Chordata; class Lepidosauria; order Squamata; family Viperidae; genus Crotalus; species Crotalus tigris. The sequence continues at coordinate 34,602 of NW_024097294.1, forward strand.
CCTGCCCATTGTCTGGTCTCAACTCACCCTGCAGGATGAGCCTCCTGCCCACCATCCCACCCATCAGAGACCCCCTGGATTTGCCCCAACCCTGCCTAGCCCCCAGAGGCATCTCTCCCCACGAACAACATCGAGGTGGCCATGCCCACCCCAGCCATACCCACCCAGTCTGCCATGACCACTGCAGCCACGCCTACCCAGTGGTCACACCCACCTACTGGGCCATAACCCAATGATAAATAAGTGGGATTTGGGTTGCAGTTTGGGTACTCAGTCTCTAAAAGGTTCGCCATAATTGGTCTGACCTATTATTTTAGATACTAGAATAAAATTTAAGGTAAAATAAGGTAAAGGATCTGACATATATCAAGTAAGGATCCCTTGAGCAAATTAGCTCTTTATAGCAACAAAACCCCATTTTCAATGTATTTTACCTCTTTGGTTATATTTTCTAACAGTTTTAAAGAGGGCTTCCTTCACTTCTCTGTTTCTCAAACTGTAGATGATGGGGTTGAGCACTGGAGTCAGGACAGTGTAAAACAGAGAAAAGATCTTATGTAGCTCCTTCAGTCTTTCTGTTCCAGGGACAGCATAGACAAGCAATAGTGAAATAAAGAAAAATGAAACTACCGTGAGATGAGAAGAACAGGTAGAAAAGGCCTTTTGTTGTGCTTTTTTAGATTTCATTTGCAGCACAGTATAAAGTATATAGATGTAGGAGGTCATTGTTAAAAGAAATGTGGTCCCTATACCCATGAATCCTATAATAAATGTAGCAAGTTTCACTAGGTGTGTATTGCTACAGGAAAGATTTGCCACTGGATACACATCACAAAAGAAATGGTCAATTTCACAGGGTCCACAAAAAGTTAATTGTAACAGAAAAACAGTTACGATAGTGTTGGTCAACAAACCACTTATCCAAGATATGAGGGCTAACTGGAGACAGAGTTTGCCATTCATGTGGGATGCATAATGCAGAGGTTTACAGATTGCTAAATATCGATCATAAGACATCATTGCCAGAAGATAACATTCAGTGGATGCTAAAAATCCAAAGAAGTAGTATTGTGTCATACATCCATAGATAGATATAGATTTATCCCCAGTTACAAAACTAGCCAGCATTCTGGGCAGGATGGTTGAAATATAACATGTCTCCAAACAAGACAAATTAACAAGGAAGAAGTACATGGGGGTATGAAGATGATAGTCAAATACAACAAGTAGAACAATAAGTAGGTTCCCCACAATAGACAAACTGTATATAATAAAAAACAGTGTAAAGAGGAGTATTCCCATTTGGGGAATATTGCTGAATCCCAAAAGAATGAATGTTGTTACACTTGATTGATTGATTTCCATTCTTTCCTATTAATGATTATCAAGGTGGTTCTGAAAAAAAATCTGAAGAACGTTAGTAGTCTTATTTCCCACCCCCTTTTTTTCTTCCCTCTGATAATTAAGGCAAATGTTGACATACATTCAGAGAACTGCTGGTTGGCATACCTAGACGAAAGAAAGAACAGAAATATGTTGCATTTCTTAACATACTAACCACATCATAATAGAAAATGTTATATATTAATATTCCAATAATGTTCAGTGCTCTCCTAGCATGTGTGTCTGGAGGAAGATATCAATTTTAGTAGAAATTAACAAAAAAAATCATGCCAAAATGAGCACTTGTAGCTATCATTCTTTACACATGATATGTATCCCCAGAAAAATTAAATCTAGAAAAGAACACATATTTGGGATAGTTGCATCTACTGTATCTATCATACTTTTAAACTATACTTGGGTACAATTAAAAAATAAAATTTCATTTAAAAATAACATGTTTGCAAACTTTAATGAAAGTTCTATGTATTAAAAATAGATGAAATTAAAATGGGATTTCTTGCTGTTTGAAATATTAGAGAGGATCATATTTGAATTGTTTGAATACGATTAAGAATTGTTCCTATATTCCTGCTTTCAAGAAATGCCAATTGCGAATTTCTAAAATATAATTTTAGAGCTAAAGCATGTGGATTATATGAATGATTGAATATTTCAAGGATATTACCTTTGACAAATTTTAGTCACATGACTTCAAAGATTTTAACCACAATAAACTGTTTGTAATATTTCCCAATACTTGCTCACAATTGAAAATGGAAGGCTAAGAAAAACAACAACAACAACACAAAAAAAAACCTTATGTAACCAAAATTTGGCTGAGCCAATGTGATGTTCTACTTCAGTTTAAAAATGCAAATTGTAGGAGCATTTAAAATCCAGGGTATTAAAAAAAATAAACTTTTCCCCATGTTTTTCTGAGGTGCCACAAATTTTACTTTTGTCTTTCCTATTCATTTTTGCTTGTCAGGAGGGTTGGAATAATTTCTTGGCCAGCTCCTCACCACAAAGGATCACATGAACAGTGACTTTGGAAGGAGAGTAGTAGGTTGGACAGGTATTGTGTCTACGTTTAGCCACAAGGCAGGACTTGACAAACTGGTTTTCCCCCCATTGTGTTCTATGTCTTTGCTGTCTCTGACCCTGATTTTTCAAGGGAATTGTCAGACTGGTAAGGTTATCTGTACCTTCAGTCATGACAGAATCTGGGTGCATCAGAATGGTAGTTGGCAGGCAATATAATGCTGAAATACCAAAAGCAGAAGGCACAGACACAATATGCCTCAAAACTCATTGTAATGTGGAATAGTTTGAACTTGTTCTAGTCATTTGGGATGCAAAAGAAATACCTGGCCCAAATATGTTTAGAAGGTTGGAATTGTCAGCCTAATTCCTGTATTCAGATGTTGACACAGAGGTGATCTCTCACATGTGTTCACAAGACCCATGCAGAAATATATTATTCTATTAGCAAAAGATAGAACAACACGGAAATCTGAGGCTGGCCATGGTGAAAAAAAAAATGCAAAAGTAAATGAGCTTCAAAGTGAAGGTTAGTTTTACCACCCCAATAACATTTGAGTAGACAGAAAGTAGCTGGCTACTTTATGTCTCTATCATAAAGCCTATCATACCGCTTAACTGCTACCATGTGTGGGATATAAATTTCAAGACTATAAAAAAATTTAAACTCACATTAGTTTTTAGGTTTCCTTGTTTGCAGATGAATAGAGAGAACTAAAATGTGCTTACCTCTTCAAAAGTAATAGCTCTATCATGTGTCTTCTTAGACAAAGAACCGAAATTCTTAGAATTTATATTTGAAATAAAAAATCTAGGCAGTGCTGCTGATTTTTTTCAAATGAAATATCCAGAAAGTTCATGTTATAATTCTACATTACCTTGCATTTTCAGATTTCAGGAAATAGAATTTTCATGATCAAGGTTCTTTCTTCAACATTTCTGTAACATTTCTTAGCTGAAAATATGAATACAAACTTGAGGATGTCTTGCCAAACACAGCTAAAGTTTGTCTGTTTTTCATGAACAGCTAGCCTGACCCCCCCTTTAAAGGACACAATCCTTTAAAAATGTTAATCATTTTTAAAAGATACACGTATTGCATTAGCAGACATTTCTTAACAACTATTAGGACAAAAAAAATGAAATTATATGTCTGAGTGGGAAGTAGTGGACCTCTGCCAATTAACACACACATCATGAATGCCTTCTATTTTGAACAAGAATGTTTTATATAAATAGAAAATTAATATCCACATAATATATATTACATAAAATTATAATCTAAACTATCTTTTAGGTTCCATAAGTATGTATTTTCTGAAAAAGGTGTTTTGATAATTTAAACCTTAATTCATTTTAAAATGACTCTTTGACATTGCTGATCTTTGGACTATTTCTTATATTTACCACACCTGCAGTATTTTTATTTTACCAACAATATGGATAAATTCACCAAACAGTGTTATTTTTACTTTGAAAACCTATTTCTGAAGTAATATTTTTTTTGCTCCAGGATTATAAAGATTTGAAAATATCTCCAAAGCCTACTATTTTGTTCCTAAAACTTGCAACTGATTTTCAGTAATTGATTCTCTCACTTCCATAGCTCTGATTCATTCAAAAAGAATCCATCAGATTTATGTAGTCTCTATCTCATTTTCCAGTAACTAGTCCCCATAGTCAACTAAACTAATGGTAATAAAAATTTTGATGAATAAACATAATATTCCTTTCTGAGTACCAAACATAAATTGAAAATCTGAATGATATATGCATAAATACTTATCTTAAAAGTAATAATGATCTTAGGCAACATCTCTTTAATTATTTTCCATGGAATACCTATTTCTTTTCTCTATCTTCCCCATGCTTAAAAGTATTGTGGCATGCATAATCTTCTTTGATTATGCAGTTCTTTAGCAAGAAACAATCTACAAGGTTTATGTGTACTCCAAAATATATACGAAGATGTCTTTACCCTTATATATTCAAAATGGTTTGAATCTATATTAATAAATTCATCTGTGTTTCCTTTATTGGTAACAAGAAAAATAATTACTAAGAAAAATATAATTTTTTCATACTAGGGCCAGTCAAGGAAAGAAATGAGGGTGGATAGGAAGAAGCTGTAACCTTTGGGATTATATTATGATTGTAGATGTCAACTTCTGGACTTTTTAAAGGTGTTATTAACAATAATCTCAGCCTGCTTTCCCCCCTAAAATTAATACTAGCAATAAAGCAGACGAAGTAAAACTTTTTTCGAGGATATATTTAGAAAACTGTATTTAAAATTATAAAAAAATATAAGTTTTGACAAGGGACAGTGAATTATATTTTTCCAGAAACTTGTCAATTATGAATGTTCATTTTTAATAGAATAATAAAAGAATGTATCAATGGATGTCTTAGTCATTTATTTATTTATTTATTTATGAGACTTATATACCACTTTAAGTGCAAGCACTCTCTAAGCGGTGTACACCAGTAAGCAATGTATATATATATTTACATTGCCCCCAACAATCTGGGTCCTCATTTTACCTACCCCGGAAGGATGGAAGGCTGAGTCAACCTTGAGCCGGGGAGATTTGAACCACTGACCTCCTCATGTTAAATTTATATTGCTAATCAAGATGTAGAACTTTTTTAAAAAATGACAAAATGAATGCTGGACAGATAGAAACTTAATGTATGTGCCTTTAATAGTATCACTAATATCTGAATGAACCATTTTTTAACCTTGCCCTATATTCACTAAATAAACTTCCCTTGAACATTTCATAGATGGAAAAATACTATATACCACTCATGAAAACTTCATAGTAATGCTCTTTTTTTTGAAACCACTCTTGTACAGTAATTATTAAGGATAAAAACAAAACATCATCTTTGTGAAATTAGGAGCAATGACAAACACCAGTCCCTTATCAAATATACTAGGTATTTATTTTGTATGAATTGAACTTATTTCTTCATAGAAAATTGTCCTATAAATAAATCAAGGCAGTAAACATACCTCATACTCTTTTCTCCTCCTATTTTCTCCACATCGACCCTATGAAATGGGTTGGACTGAGAAAGAGTGACTAGCCCAAAGTCACCCATCCCATCCCAAAGGCAGGACCACAGTTTCCAGGTTTCTAGTCTGAACCCTTAAGGACTACACTAAATTTCAATGCATTCTTTAGCACTATACTTTGAAAGTTCCTTAAGACTTCTACCATGCCATCACCAGATTAGAGTTATACTGCATCTCATTTCATGCCCAGGCAAGATACACACACACACACACACACGCATGCACACATATACACATACATACATACACACATACAGCGTGGACTATAAAGTAGAAGCCCTACCTGCTTTGAGCATAGAAAAGAAGATCTTTGTAAAACTTAAGCAAAGTATATGAAAGTTAGACATTTAAGTAGGCACAGCTAAACTTTCCCATCTCCCTTAACAGATGAAATGCTCTCTCCCCTTGGATGCTCTTCAATTACTTTTATAAAATTCTGTACGTCCCACATAGAATAATCTTCTCCCTATATCATATAATGTATTTCCTACTAAGGTGTTGATCGATATTCCAAACTCCTATATGAAGATCGAGTATATTTGCTCAAACATAGAGTTGAGTCCAATTCATACATCCTTCTAAAGTGTGCACTGTATTCTCATGACAATCAGAGCTAATGCACCCCCCTCTTGGGTCTGATAGACTTCATTTATGAAGAGTAAATTGAGGTATTTAATTGGGAAAATGGGGGCATTCCCACAGGAGATTGGTTGGCAAGTTGAAAACACTTCTGGATCTGTCAGTGGGGTTGTAGAGTTGAAGTGATTCCCCCCCCCCAGGTCAGTCATATTGTAGAAGAAACTGCTTAAAACTATTCAGCAAATGTAGCTTGATTTGATATATGAGAATGATTGCACTATAGAGCAGGTATTATGATTCTTAGAATAACATCTGCTGTCTAGAAGTTCTTCCAGAGCTTTTCAAAACCAATTTCAAAAAATTATTTCAGGGGCAGGCAAAGTTAGTGGGTGGAACAGTGCAACCACTCCTACAAAGGACTGGACCTAGCATGAAAAATACTCATTGACCCAGTCATGGTAGAGGAAAAAATATCTACAATGATTGAATACATCCAGTGACAAATTTCTGATAACAATAACAATAACAGAGTCGGAAGGGACCTTGGAGATCTTCTTGTCCAACCCCATGCTCAAGCAGGAAACCCTATACTATTTCAGACAAATGGTTGTCCAGTCTCTTCTTAAAAACTTCCAGTGTTGGAGCATTCACAATTTCTGGAGGCAGGTTGTTCCACTGATTAATTGTTCTGTCAGGAAATTTCTCCTTAGTTCTAGTTTTCTCCTCTCCTTGATTAGTTTCCATCCATTGCTTCAGGTGCTTTGGAGAATAGCTTGACTCCCTCTTCTTTTTAAATACACACACACACACACACACACACACACACAAACACATATATTTTTTAACATAAACACCTTGATATTTGTTAAACAGCATTGTCAGACCCAGCGTGCAACCTACCTGTCTGTAGTACTACACTGCTTAAGAGGACAAATGCATGCACCGCCAGGCAGCCTCGGTGACGCTGCAAGCTGCGCCGCCGGTGCCATCCTCGGAGGGTTGCTGACGCCCCTAAACTGACGAGCCTCAAACCACGTGACCAGCTAACGTGGAGAGCGTGGCGTGGCGCGGAGAGAACCGTATCGGGCTAGTGCATGGAAAGACATTGAAGGCAGCGAAAGACGCTTAAACTGGGAAGCCGGGATGCTGGGTCTGACAGAGTTTGGGGAATGGGGATGCTGGGAGGAATGGGGTGTGGTGTGGGTGGAGTTATACATGGTGATCGGGGTAATTGGGGTGTGTCTTGTGGGTGTGGTGATGGGATGTATTTAGGACGCTGGGACGGGAGTCCTCCCAGGGCTGACTTTATTTTCAACATAGCGAAATAAAACCTTTGTTGGATACTGCAACGTGCCTAGTGTTTTGGTTCCCTTGACCACAATTAGGACGTTCTTACATTAAGTCAGCCCTCCTTCACTCACTCCCAACACCCGACGCTGGCCGAGAACGGGGCGCCATGGTGGAGGGAACGCAGGGAGAGGAGCCGGTAATGGTTGAGGAGTCTGTGGAGTCCGACGAGCAGCTGGAGAACCTGGCCGTCGGCGACACGGGGGAGGAGCAACCGGCGGTTCGGCCGAAGGAGAGGGTGCGCGTTCCTGTGACCGCAGAGCCAGGGATTAGGCAGCAACGCCCGGTGGATACAGAGGGCGAGTGGTGGCTCAGCCCGGCGCTGGGGCTTCCAGAGGATGGCCGGGGACGACGGTTGGCGCTGAGTTTTACCGGTTGGAGGGAACGCCGAGTGACCGGGGACCACGAGGAGGAATGGAGTTGTTCCACGGCCCCGGGACAGTATATATTGGATGTCCTCAGAGAACAGTTTGGGGAACGTATCTACCCCGCTACTATCCGCAGCCCTGCCAAGGACAGTCCGTCTTACACTTCCCATTTCCAATTATCCAGCCCAGAGCTTAAATTACAACCAGGCGGCCGCTTTACGCTCCGGGACCCGGTGGCAAGGCAGGTTGGAACGGAGCGTCCCCGGTATGGGATGGGCGTTCGGGGAACAGGGGACCGGCCGGCAGACCCTGATGGGACGGGGGCGGGACCTATGGGAGCAGGAGCAGGGGCTCACCCTAGGCCACATCCGGAAGCCGTCCCATATGGAGGACAGGTGCCAGCTCCCTGGCCCCAGAATATGGTATGGAATCCTCCCCCGATAACGCTCACATTCGACAGGGATCCAGATCGCTTGGCAGTATTCCTTAGTCATGTACTCAACCATCTGGACTGCTATACCACCCTGTACTTGTCCAATTGGGCAATGGTGGTCGCGGTAACATCAAGTTTGCAGGGAGAGGCCGCTGCTTGGGCCACTGACCTATATAGCGACCAAGCGAGGGAGCTAGCTGATGTGGGACTCTTCCTTGATGCATTAAAAACGAGATTCGAAGACCCAACCCGCTTACAATGGGCGGAGGCCCAACTGGTGGGCCTGCGGCAAAGAGGTAGGCCGGCAAAGGAATACATCCGCGAATTCCAAAAAGTAGCAGGGAGACTGAGGTCGTGGCCGGATCGTCTGCTGATCCACCATTTTCGCACCGATCTGGATACCGACATACGTCGAGCATGTATAGTCAGGGGAGTAGGGGAGCGCCTGGCTGATTGGTTTAGGGCTGCCGTGGAGCTGGATATTGGGCTGCAAGAGCATCCCGGTGGACGTGAGGATAGACCACCACCCTGTCGGACTCAGGACCAGCCCACGGGCGGTACCACTCAGACCGTACCAAGTACTGTACGCCCGAAATCGGTCTTCAAATGCTTCCGCTGCAACCGACCGGGCCACTGGGTGGCGGAGTGTGGAATACCAGTGCCAACAGGCACGCCAACGGCGATTGGTAGACCAGGCGCCACGCCGCAGAAAACAGCGGAAAAGTCGCGGGTGGCCTACCAAATGGGACAGGCGTCAATCCAGCAATCCCCCGACGATACATCCCCTATGTTGCAGGAATACGAGGAGGAAGGTTCAGTGGAAGATCCAATGGTGAGTGAACCCATCATCCCGTTCACCATCCCGGTAACACTTACAAGCCCGGTTACCGGTGAATTGATGCCTTTTCAGGCGTTGATTGATACTGGGTGCACCCGGTGTTTAATCAGTAAGGGGGTAGTGCAACAGATGCGGATTAGAGTGACCAAACTAAAGTCCCCAATCCGCTTCGAGCAGGTGGATGGCTCTTTGTTAGGGGGGGGCCCAACCATGTTGGTGACAGAGCCTGTCAGAATGGATGTAGGTGGCCATTGGGAGGTTATCAGATTCATAGTGGTCCCCTCTATGTCCGAGCCTCTCATCCTTGGATTAGCTTGGTTAGATAAGTGGACACCAACCATCTGGTGGGCGGACGGGTCCCGGCGTCTAAGACTGGCAGTGGGTCCCCAACCGCTGCCCTCATATGACCATAGTGAGGAGAGAGGGGTGGACGCCATAAAACCATTACAGGAGAGGAGCAAGCTTGAATACCCGCCAGTTTACAATGACCTTGCGGCAGTATTTAGCGAACAGGAGTGCGAACAGCTTGCCACCTCATAGGCCGACAGATTGCGCAATCGAACTTATTCCCGGAGCCAGATTGCCTAAACCCAGGATGTACCCGATGACATTCGCAGAATTACAGGAAATGAGGAAGTACATAGATAAGAACCTGGCTAGGGGTTTTATAGAGCCGGCGCGCTCTAGGATAGCGGCACCTGTAATATTCCAGGGGAAAAAGGACGGGGGGTTACGGTTATGTGTGGACTTCAGGGGTCTTAACGCTGTATGCATAGAACCTGTTTATCCCCTGCCCCTCATGAAAGACCTCCTTACTCATCTGGCTACCGGAAAGATTTTTACAAAATTAGACCTCCGTGAGGCATATTACAGAATACGAATTAAGGAAGGAGACGAGTGGAAAACCACGTTTAACTGTCCACTAGGGAGTTATCAATTCAAAGTAATGCCTTTCGGGTTACAAGGGGCCCCAGCTGTATTTATGCAGCTAATCAACGAAGTGCTGCATGACCATCTATATAGGGGCGTGCTTGTGTACTTGGATGACATACTCATCTACTCGCAAACACTGGAAGACCACATACGATTAGTACGGACGGTGTTGAGAAAGTTGCTGGAGGCTAAACTATACTGTAAACTATCAAAGTGCGAGTTCCACAAAGACCGCATCGGCTATTTAGGGTTCAGAGTCTCAGCGATGGGGATAGAGATGGATCCTAGTAAGGTACGCAGTGTATTGGAGTGGCAAGCCCCGAGGAATCGTTGCCAGCTACAGCGGTTCTTGGGGTTTGCTAATTTCTACCGCCAATTTATACCTTCTTTCGCTGATGTGGCCCTACCATTGACCCAGTTATTACGCACCAAGCACACCGCCGGAAAACCCCGCCCAAAACAACCGTTGGATTGGACTGTGGCTTGTCAACAGGCCTTTGAAGCCTAAAGAGATTATTTGCGCAGGAGCCGGTGTTGGTACATCCTGACCCGGATCGGCCATTTATTGTCCAGGCCGATGCCAGTGATGTAGCCGTTGGAGCAATTTTATTGCAACGTAATGAGCGAGGCGATTTACGACCATGCGCTTATACCTCCAAAAAATTCACCGACACAGAACGATGTTGGGCGGTGTGGGAAAAGGAGGCGTTTGCCGTGAAATGGGCATTGTCCACCTGGCGCCATTTGTTGGAGGGTGCACAGCACTCCTTCGAGGTCTGGACGGACCACCAGAACCTAGCGGTTCTCCAAACACCAAGGAAACTGGCGCCTAAACACGTCCGATGGGCGCAATATTTTCAACGTTTCAGGTTCCGTCTGAAAGTTGTCCCGGGAGGAAAGAATTTCCTAGCAGACGCACTTTCCCGAATGCCACAATACGACAGCAAGAGGGAACAAGTGGTCCAGGCCATTATACCTCCATGTAATAGGGATTCCGCACAGGTGGATGCATGCGCAAAACTGATAGCATTTGAAGAGGAAATAAAATCAGCATTGTTGACTGATCCTTGGCTATTAGCGAATCCCGGAATGTTGACCCGTCGTAATGGTTTGGCCTGGTATGGAGATAAATTATATATTCCCCAGGAAGTGCGGAGTCGGGTATACCATCAATATCATGATTCCAAAGTAGCAGGCTACTTCGGATTCGTGAAGACGTTACACTTGGCGAGACGACAATTCTGGTGGCCGAGCTTGAGGAAAGATATTGAAGCATATGTAAAAAGATGTCAAGTCTGCGCACAGGCGAAGGTGATACCGAAAAGGCCGATGGGATTGCTACAACCGGTGTCTGACCCAGCTCGGCCATGGCAGGACATTGGCATGGATTTCATCGTGGATTTATCAAATGTAAGGGGTTACACGGTCATATGGACGGTGATTGATTTATTTTCGAAGCAGGCTCACTTTATACCCTGCAAAGGACTGCCCTATGCAGCACAGTTAGCAAAACTATTCGTGCAACACATTTACCGACTACATGGAGCTCCCCGGCGAATCATCTCAGATCGTGGGGTTCAATTCACGGCTCAATTTTGGCGCCGGTTCCTTGCCAGCATTGGAACCACACAAGGGTTGAGCTCCACATACCATCCTTGTACCAATGGGGCGGCGGAACGAGCCAATGCGGCCGTTTCACGATGTCTACGATGTTATGTGTCCTACCAACAGTCGGATTGGATAGATTTTGTACCCTTCGCAGAGCTAGCTTATAATAACGCAGTACATAAAAGCACCGGGTTAACCCCCTTTCAAGTGATCTATGGATATGACCTGATCCCCTTGCCCGGTTGTGAATCACAGAATTCCCTGGCCCATCAGCCAGGGGACTGGTTATCCCGCGCTAGCCAGGTGTGGGATATGGTAAAGAAGGCGCTGAATCAAGCTGAACAGGCAGCAAAAGATCAGGCTGACAAGAGTCGTAGAGTGCCAGTTTCGTTACGGGTGGGTGATCAGGTATATCTCTCGACCAAATATCTTAAGTTACAGGTGCCATGCAAGAAGTTGGCGCCAAAATACATTGGGCCTTTCCGCATAGTACGCATCGTCAACCCTGTTACTGGTGAAACTCCAATTGCCGAACTTCCTTGGTAGGATACATCCGGTCTTCCACGTGAGTTTATTAAGGCCGATAGGAAGGGACAGTTATAAGAACCCTCCAGGACCTATAACTCCGGGACGGTATGAAATACAGGACATATTGGACTCACGATGGCGGGGGGTAAAGTGTATTACCTGGTATTGTGGAAGGGGTATCCCTTGTCCGATGCCTCTTGGGTGCGGAGGGAGAATGTCTTCACCCCTGATCTAATCCGTCGGTATCATAAGGCATGGCCCCATAGGCCAAGGACCGGGGGGGGTGAGTAATATATCATCTGCATTGCCCAAACGATATATTGACCTGTGATGTTCTATTTCAGGGGGCCCTGTGGTGAGGGGAGGCCGAATGTCAGACCCAGCGTGCAACCTACCTGTCTGTAGTACTACGCTGCTTAAGAGGACAAATGCATGCACCGCCAGGCAGCCTCGGTGACGCTGCAAGCTGTGCCGCCGGTGCCATCCTCGGAGGGTTGCTGACGCCCCTACACTGACGAGCCTCAAACCACGTGACCAGCTAACGTGGAGAGCGGGGCGTGGCGCGGAGAGAACCGTATCGGGCTAGTGCATGGAAAGACATTGAAGGCAGCGAAAGACGCTTAAACTGGGAAGCCGGGATGCTGGGTCTGACAGAGTTTGGGGAATGGGGATGCTGGGAGGAATGGGGTGTGGTGTGGGTGGAGTTATACATGGTGATCGGGGTAATTGGGGTGTGTCTTGTGGGTGTGGTGATGGGATGTATTTAGGACGCTGGGATGGGAGTCCTCCCAGGGCTGACTTTATTTTCAACATAGCGAAATAAAACCTTTGTTGGATACTGCAACGTGCCTAGTGTATTGGTTCCCTTGACCACAATTAGGACGTTCTTACATTAAGTCAGCCCTCCTTCACTCACTCCCAACACCCGACGCTGGCCGAGAACGGGGCGCCATGGTGGAGGGAATGCAGGGAGAGGAGCCGGTAATGGTTGAGGAGTCTGTGGAGTCCGACGAGCAGCTGGAGAACCTGGCCATCGGCGACACGGGGGAGGAGCAACCGGCGGTTCGGCCGAAGGAGAGGGTGCGCGTTCCCGTGACCGCAGAGCCAGGGATTAGGCAGCAACGCCCGGTGGATACAGAGGGTGAGTGGTGGCTCAGCCCGGCGCTGGGGCTTCCAGAGGATGGCCGGGGACGACGGTTGGCGCTGAGTTTTACCGGTTGGAGGTAACGCCGAGTGACCGGGGACCACGAGGAGGAATGGAGTTGTTCCACGGCCCCGGGACAGTATATATTGGATGTCCTCAGAGAACAGTTTGGGGAACGTATCTACCCCGCTACTATCCGCAGCCCTGCCAAGGACAGTCCGTCTTACACTTCCCATTTCCAATTATCCAGCCCAGAGCTTAAATTACAACCAGGCGGCCGCTTTACGCTCCGGGACCCGGTGGCAAGGCAGGTTGGAACGGAGCGTCCCCGGTAGGGGATGGGCGTTCGGGGAACAGGGGACCGGCCGGCAGACCCTGATGGGACGGGGCGGGACCTATGGGAGCAGGAGCAGGGGCTCGCCCTAGGCCACATCCGGAAGCCATCCCATATGGAGGACAGGTGCCAGCTCCCTGGCCCCATAATATGGTATGGAATCCTCCCCCGATAACGCTCACATTCGACGGGGATCCAGATCGCTTGGCGGTATTCCTTAGTCATGTACTCAACCATCTGGACTGCTATACCACCCTGTACTCATCCAATTGGGCAATGGTGGTCGTGGTAACATCAAGTTTGCAGGGAGAGGCCGCTGCTTGGGCCGCTGACCTATATAGCGACCAAGCGAGGGAGCTAGCTGATGTGGGACTCTTCCTTGATGCATTAAAAATGAGATTCGAAGACCCAACCCGCTTACAATGGGCGGAGGCCCAACTGGTGGGCCTGCGGCAAAGAGGTAGGCCGGCAAAGGAATACATCCGCGAATTCCAAAAAGTAGCAGGGAGACTGAGGTTGTGGCCGGATCGTCTGCTGATCCACCACTTTCGCACCGATCTGGATACCGACATACGTCGAGCATGTATAGTCAGGGGAGTAGGGGAGCGCCTGGCTGATTGGTTTAGGGCCGCCATGGAGCTGGATATTGGGTTGCAAGAGCATCCCGGTGGATGTGAGGATAGACCACCACCCTGTCGGAATCAGGACCAGCCCACGGGCGGTACCACTCAGACCGTACCGAGTACTGTACGCCCAAAATCGGTCTTCAAATGCTTCCGCTGCAACCGACCGGGCCACCGGGTGGCGGAGTGTGGAATACCAGTGCCAACAGACACGCCAACGGCGATTGGTAGACCAGGCGCCACGCCGCAGAAAACAGCGGAAAAGTCGCGGGTGGCCTACCAAATGGGACAGGCGTCAATCCAGCAATCCCCCGACGATACATCCCCTATGTTGCAGGAATACGAGGAGGAAGGTTCGGTGGAAGATCCAATGGTGAGTGAACCCATCATCCCGTTCACCATCCCGATAACACTTACAAGCCCGGTTACCGGTGAATCGATGCCTTTTCAGGCGTTGATTGATACTGGGTGCACCCGGTGTTTAATCAGTAAGGGGGTAGTGCAACAGATGCGGATTAGAGTGACCCGACTAAAGTCCCCAATGCGCTTCGAGCAGGTAGATGGCTCTTTGTTAGGGGGGGCCCCAACCACGTTGGTGACAGAGCCTGTCAGAATGGATGTAGGTGGCCATTGGGAGGTTATCAGATTCATAGTGGTCCCCTCTATGTCCGAGCCTCTCATCCTTGGATTAGATTGGTTAGATAAGTGGACACCAACCATCTGGTGGGCGGACGGGTCCCGGCGTCTAAGACTGGCAGTGGGTCCCCAACCGCTGCCCTCATATGACCATAGTGAGGAGAGAGGGGTGGACGCCATAAAACCGTTACAGGAGAGGAGCAAGCTTGAATACCCGCCAGTTTACAATGACCTTGCGGCAGTATTTAGCGAACAGGAGTGCGACAGCTTGCCACCTCATAGGCCGACAGATTGCGCAATCGAACTTATTCCCGGAGCCAGATTGCCTAAACCCAGGATGTACCCGATGACATTCGCAGAATTACAGGAAATGAGGAAGTACATAGATAAGAACCTGGCTAGGGGTTTTATAGAGCTGGTGCGCTCTAGGATAGCGGCACCTGTAATATTCCAGGGGAAAAAGGACGGGGGGTTACGGTTATGTGTGGATTTCAGGGGTCTTAACGCTGTATGCATAGAACCTGTTTATCCCCTGCCCCTCATGAAAGACCTCCTGACTCATCTGGCTACCGGAAAGATTTTTACAAAATTAGACCTCCATGAGGTATATTACAGAATACGAATTAAGGAAGGAGACGAGTGGAAAACCACGTTTAACTGTCCACTAGGGAGTTATCAATTCAAAGTAATGCCTTTCGGGTTACAAGGGGCCCCAGCTGTATTTATGCAGCTAATCAACGAAGTGCTGCATGACCATCTATATAGGGGCGTGCTTGTGTACTTGGATGACATACTCATCTACTCGCAAACACTGGAAGACCACATACGATTAGTATGGACGGTGTTGAGAAAGTTGCTGGAGGCTAAACTATACTGTAAACTATCAAAGTGCGAGTTCCACAAAGACCGCATCGGCTATTTAGGGTTCAGAGTCTCAGCGATGGGGATAGAGATGGATCCTAGTAAGGTACGCAGTGTATTGGAGTGGCAAGCCCCGAGGAATCGTTGCCAGCTACAGCGGTTCTTGGGGTTTGCTAATTTCTACTGCCAATTTATACCTTCTTTCGCTGATGTGGTCCTACCATTGACCCAGTTATTACGCACCAAGCACACCGCCGGAAAACCCCACCCAAAACAACCGTTGGATTGGACTGTGGTTTGTCAACAGGCCTTTGAAGCCCTAAAGAGATTATTTGCGCAGGAGCCGGTGTTGGTACATCCTGACCCGGATCGGCCATTTATTGTCCAGGCCGATGCCAGTGATGTAGCCGTTGGAGCAATTTTATTGCAACGTAATGAGGGAGGCGATTTATGACCATGCGCTTATACCTCCCAAAAATTCACCGACACAGAACGATGTTGGGCGGTGTGGGAAAAGGAGGCGTTCGCCGTGAAATGGGCGTTGTCCACCTGGCGCCATTTGTTGGAGGGTGCACAGCACTCCTTCGAGGTCTGGGCGGACCACCAGAACCTAGCGGTTCTCCAAACACCAAGGAAACTGGCGCCTAAACACGTCCAATGGGCGCAATATTTTCAACGTTTCAGGTTCCGTCTGAAAGTTGTCCCGGGAGGAAAGAATTTCCTAGCAGACGCACTTTCCCGAATGCCACAATACGACAGCAAGAGGGAACAAGTGGTCCAGGCCGTTATACCTCCATGTAATAGGGATTCCGCACGGGTGGATGCATGCGCAAAACTGATAGCATTTGAAGAGGAAATACAATCAGCATTGTTGACTGATCCTTGGCTATTAGCGAATCCCGGAATGTTGACCCGTCGTAATGGTTTGGCCTGGTATGGAGATAAATTATATATTCCCCAGGAAGTGTGTAGTCGGGTATACCATCAATGTCATGATTCCAAAGTAGCAGGCCACTTCGGATTCGTGAAGACGTTACACTTGGCGAGACGACAATTCTGGTGGCCGAGCTTGAGGAAAGATATTGAAGCATATGTAAAAAGATGTCAAGTCTGCGCACAGGTGAAGGTGATACCGAAAAGGCCGATGGGATTGCTACAACCGGTGTCTGACCCAGCTCGGCCATGGCAGGACATTGGCATGGATTTCATCGTGGATTTATCAAATGTAAGGGGTTACACGGTCATATGGACGGTGATTGATTTATTTTCGAAGCAGGCTCACTTTATACCCTGCAAAGGACTGCCCTCTGCGGCACAGTTAGCAAAACTATTCGTGCAACACATTTACCGACTACATGGAGCTCCCCGGCGAATCATCTCAGATCATGGGGTTCAATTCACGGCTCAATTTTGGCGCCGGTTCCTTGCCAGCATTGGAACCACACAAGGGTTGAGCTCCGCATACCATCCTTGTACCAATGGGGCGGCGGAACGAGCCAATGCGGCCGTTTCACGATATCTACGATGTTATGTGTCCTACCAACAGTCGGATTGGATAGATTTTGTACCCTTCGCAGAGCTAGCTTATAACAACGCAGTACATAAAAGCACGGGTTAACCCCCTTTCAAATGATCTATGGATATGACCTGATCCCCTTGCCCGGTTGTGAATCACAGAAGTCCCTGGCCCATCAGCCAGGGGACTGGTTATCCCGCGCTAGCCAGGTGTGGGATATGGTAAAGAAGGCGCTGAATCAAGCTGAACAGGCAGCAAAAGATCAGGCTGACAAGAGTCGTAGAGTGCCAGTTTCGTTACGGGTGGGTGATCAGGTATATCTCTCGACCAAATATCTTAAGTTACAGGTGCCATGCAAGAAGTTGGCGCCAAAATACATTGGGCCTTTCCGCATAGTACGCATCGTCAACCCTGTTACGGTGAAACTCCAATTGCCGAACTTCCTTGGTAGGATACATCTGGTCTTCCACGTGAGTTTATTAAGGCCGATAGGAAGGGACAGTTATAAGAACCCTCCAGGACCTATAACTCCGGGACGGTATGAAATACAGGACATATTGGACTCACGATGGTGGTCGGGGGGGGTAAAGTGTATTACCTGGTATTGTGGAAGGGGTATCCCTTGTCCGATGCCTCTTGGGTGCGGAGGGAGAATGTCTTCACCCCTGATCTAATCCGTCGGTATCATAAGGCATGGCCCCATAGGCCAAGGACCGGGGGGGGGGGTGAGTAATATATCATCTGCATTGCCCAAACGATATATTGACCTGTGATGTTCTATTTCAGGGGGCCCTGTGGTGAGGGGAGGCCGAATGTCAGACCCAGCGTGCAACCTACCTGTCTGTAGTACAACGCTGCTTAAGAGGACAAATGCATGCACCGCCAGGCAGCCTCAGTGACGCTGCAAGCTGCGCCGCCGTTGCCATCCTCGGAGGGTTGCTCATGCCCCTACACTGACGAGCCTCAAACCACGTGACCAGCTAACGTGGAGAGCGGGGCGTGGCGCGGAGAGAACCGTATCGGGCTAGTGCATGGAAAGACATTGAAGGCAGCGAAAGACGCTTAAACTGGGAAGCCGGGATGCTGGGTCTGACAGAGTTTGGGGAATGGGGATGCTGGGAGGAATGGGGTGTGGTGTGGGTGGAGTTATACATGGTGATTGGGGTAATTGGGGTGTGTCTTGTGGGTGTGGTGATGGGATGTATTTAGGACGCTGGGACAGGAGTCCTCCCAGGGCTGACTTTATTTTCAACGTAGCGAAATAAAACCTTTGTTGGATACTGCAACGTGCCTAGTGTTTTGGTTCCCTTGACCACAATTAGGACGTTCTTACACATGTTGTCTGGGTTTATATTTACAAAGTAATCACTAATGGTTAGTTTCTATATTCCAAAATCCACATATAGCTTTGCTTGATTTTCTTTTCTTCCAATAATATTCTCTTTGCAACCTTAAATTAATACAATTCTTATTAATTTGATAGGTAACAATTAAATATAAAGATTTTTTCTAACATTTCTACCAATAATAATCACATCAATATCATGCTTCATTTCTATCTGGTCATCTTGGTTGCCTCGTTATAAATCCTGTTTACAATTCTTGTTTAAATTTATTTTCCCTACAATGTTCAAAACATTTCTACTGGTTAAAATTTTCCCAGAATTAATTACCTTAAAGTATTTAAATCTATTTTCATGTCTTAAAAAATAAGTAAGAAAAAGACACAAAAGAAAGACATAGAAAAAGAAAAGACATGAGAGAGAAAAAGAAAAAAGGAGAGAAAAAGGAGAAAAAAGTAAGAAAATAATATACTACTTAAAATACATATCCCTTTTGAACTAGTAAACACTTATTTCCAATTTTTTTTCTGTTTTCTTTAACCATAATTAAATCCAATCATATAATCTTTTAACTCTATTCAAAACATTTTCCCCATTTTTAGTTATCCATTGGAATTTTCTTAAAATCAATTACATTTAAATATCTAAAACATTTCCTTTATGTTGATCATCCCACACATTTTTATAGTTCTCATATCGAAAAAAAAAGAAAAAAAAAGGAAAATACTGTCTTACTTGGAGGGTTTATCCCTCTTAAACTAAAATCTTTCTATTTCTTCAGCCATATTCAAACAAGTGTTTAATTTTTAAATATTCCCTCTGATACACCCCATCATCTAATTCCTCAATTCTCACTTTTGCCCTCTTCTTTTGCCAAGCATCTTTCCCAATCAATATATTCCGTTGCATCAAAGAGTCTTTCCATAATCTTGTAAATGTTGTTGTAGATATAGTAGGCAAATGAAATATTGTGTCTTTGTAAAAAGATTTTGCCCCTTCATATTTATTGAAGATTTCTCTCATCATCCCTTGTCTCCCCGTTTCTTGTGGTACTCCCAACAGCTCAGCAATCCATTTTGTCAAATCTTTTTCCTTATCCCCAAAGTTACTTTGTGGTCTTAGAGTACAAGTTATCTTTTCCATGTTCAATGTTTCTTGTAAGTCATTCTCCACTTGAGTCTCCACCAGCTTATATTCAGATCTCTCTTTTTCTGATCATGTGACATTAAATTGAGAATGCATTCATTTAAATTTTCAAATTCATTTTTAATTTCCTCATGGTTGAAGTTAATATCATTTGCATTTGTTGTAACAGAATATATATTTCCTCCTGGTAAGTATTTATTTTTTCTTGGTTTGTTCTTTCTGTAGATCTCTGATGCTTCATAATGACCAAATATCCTTTCTCTGCCAATCACTTTAAATTCGCAATTAAAAAAATATTTATAATCCAGGGAAGTCAATTTTTTCTAAGTTTTATAATTCTCACTTTGTAGATAGTCCACAATGTTTTCTTTTCTTTTGTTACAGCTGCTCTTTGTGTAATCAAAGCCCTGAAGGTCATGACAACAGGCTTTTCTTTCTGGGCTGTATACTTAGGGCAGTATTTTCATCCACCACTAGATGTCAGCACCAGTCCATCTTTCAATTTTTTGTATTTCCCCCCCCCCTGTAAACGTAATTCGCTGCTTCCATTTAGAGGAGGGTGGAACAAAGATCCCCCCTCACTTTTGGATGATTTTTACTTCTGAGTTTTTTTCTTTTTTTCTCAGGAAATCAATCAGGTAGAAGAGAGAAAATCAATATTCTTACCCAATTCACTCACACTGTTTACAATCACGCTTAGTTGAGTGCTTTTTGGCTTCCGCTGCATGTAGCTTGGGCTAGACTCACAAATGACACTAGCCTTTCTCCTGTCAGTTTTTGGAGAGCTTTCCCCAGATGTCCGGATCAACCCATCTCCCTAGGATCTGCAGGGCTTCCCTCCTTCTTTGCCACTTCTCCAGGGTGACTTTGGGCCCATTTAGGGTCCCCAAACAAAAAGAAATCAGTGCAGAACTGGAAGCCCTTGACTCCCTCTTCTATGTTGCAACCCCTGAGATATTGGAATATTGTCACCCCTAGTCCTTCTTTTCATTAATCTAGACATACCCAACTCCAGCAGCTGTTCCTTATATGGTTTAGCCTCCAGTCCTCTGATCATCTTTGTTGCTCTTCTCTATACTCTTTCTAGAGTCTTTCATCTAATCAATGATGAGATTTGGGAATCATGGACAAGAGATAGCTGTGATGAAAAGTCTAGGGCTTTATTCAAATATAAATGGAATAAATAACACGGTCCTAGAATAAGATTATCATATTCTTATTTAAAACAGCCAGTCACATGATAATGAGTTTAATAAATAAATAAAATATTCTAGAATATTCCTATTCTAGAAGCAATCATCAGCAATAAATTCAAAAAGATGCTAGACTGCCATATCATAGTAAACAGAAAGGAAGTTAAACAAACGATTTAACATTTATGTTAGAACAATAGATTTCATTCATTTATTTTTCTACTATTTTAGCTTCAAAATTTCCTAAGTAAATGACTAATAGAAGGGTGTTTTGAAACAAATAGATTTTTTTTTTAAATCTGTAGCCTGAACTTATAGAAAACCTTTGGTATATCCAATATCTCATTAATTTTATAAGGTTTCTTCCTCTTACATATATGTATTATTACATATGTAAGCCTTACTTTAAATTTTGTTATTTAGTGTGGATGGAAATAAATGAATACATAGAAACAAAAATAATTATAATTAAAATAAAAATATTTATTTATTTATTAAATTCATATGGGTTTCCATCTCAAGTGCATGATTGTAATAAAGTTATATTTAAAATGGGTTTCTTGATCCAATACACTACATGCCTTTTTAGAAGCATTTGAACTAGCAAGCATATTAGTAATTCTGTGAAAATATTTTGAGTACTTTATGTAATTGCAATTCGGGAATGTGGTGGTTCATAAAATGGCTGCCAGGGTGGCTAGGATCAGATACAGCCAAACAATTTACCAGGAACTAAAATGTTCCCTGCCATTTTCTTTCTTTCTTTATAAGTGTTTTGTATCATTTCCATCAAAAACCAAATCTAAACATATTACAAAGGGAACATACAATAGAAAATAATACAGGAAATAAATCAATATCACAGTAGTTATAGTAGTAATATAAACTACAATCATATGCCCAAATATTTTTACTCCCCCCCATGATGGGCCATATAATGGCACTTTTGTAAAAATGGGTAGTAATGGACACTTTTGAAACAAATTATGAAATTTATACTAGGACTATACAGGGCCATGAACTGTTTTGAAACAAAGTGGCAGAAACACTATTTTAAATATTAAAATAATATGTAAGGCAACATAAGGTGAAAAATCTATCATACATGAAAGTATGTCATGCATACTTTACATTAGTCTGCATAGCACCAAAATCTGTTATATACTTCCTATCTTTAATTCTACTTTACCACATTCATTGAAAAGTTATGATACTATAAAACTATATTGCTGTATTTTCTAACAATTTTAAAGAAGGCTTCCTTAACTTCTCTGTTTCTCAAACTGTAGATGATGGGGTTGACTGTTGGAGTCAGGACAGTGTAGAAAAGAGAAAAGATTTTATGTAGCTCCTTCAGTCTTTCTGTTTCAGGAACAACATAGACAAGCAATAGTGAAACAAAGAAAAATGAAACTACCGTGAGATGAGAAGAACAGGTAGAGAAGGCCTTCTGTTGTGCTTTTTTAGATTTCATTTGCCACACAGTATAAAGTATATAGATGTAGGAGGTCATTGTTAGGAGAAATGGGATCCCTATACTCATGAATCCTAGAATAAAAGTAGAAAGTTTCACTAGGTGTGTATTGCTACAGGAAAGATTTGCCACTGGATACACATCACAAAAGAAATGGTCAATTTCATTGGGTCCACAAAAATTTAATTGTAACAGAAAAGCAGTTACGACAGTGTTGGTCAACAAACCACTTATCCAAGATGTGAGGGCTAACTGGAGACAGAGTTTACCATTCATGAAAGATGCATAATGCAGAGGTTTGCAGATTGCTAAATATCGATCATAAGACATCATTGCCAGAAGATAACATTCGGTGGATGCTAAAAAACCAAAGAAGTAGTATTGTGTCATACACCCATAGACAGATATAGATTTATCCTCAGTTACAAAACTAGCCAGCATTCTGGGCAGGATGGTTGAAATATAACATGTCTCCAAACAAGACAAATTTACAAGGAAGAAGTACATGGGGGTATGAAGACGATGGTCAGCTACAACAAGTAGAACAATAAGTAGGTTCCCCACAATAGACAAACTGTATATAAGAAAAAACAGTGTAAAGAGTAGTATTCCTATTTGGGGAAGTTTGCTAAATCCTAAAAGAATGAATGTTGTTACACTTGACTGATTTATTTCCATTCTTCCCTATTTTCCCTTCTGAAAAACAATTTGAAGAACTTCAGTAGCCTCATTTTTCCTTCTTTTCTTCTATCTGATGATTGTGGTAAAAGTTGACATACATTTCTTGAATACCTGGTTGGCATATCTAAACAGCATAAAAAACAGATGTTGTATTTCTAAACATATTAACCACATCATAACAAACAATGTCACATATTCTATAACATTAAGGGAAATAAACAATATTCTGATGTCAGGTATGATAGGCTAGGTCTATATGTGAAGATCCAATTAAACTGATTTGTTGATAAATACCCTTTGCACAGAAATATTCTCAACTATCCATTAGTACTTGGAGTTAGATAATGGTCTAGGGGAGAAGTCATGTGTGGGTTAGACTTAGTCCACTTTGGCTACATAGAGATTTAAGGCTCATCCCTTTTTTAACTCTGTCCTCTGGCTCTACCCCTCCTCCTACATCTGATAATGTTCACTGCTTTCATCTCAGAATGTGTATTTAAGGGGGGAGATATCAATTCAATTAGAATAAAGTGACCTGCCAAAATAATATGTTTTCTGGCAAAATGAGCAGCAATAAACATTTACAGCTATCACTATTTACATATGATATATATCCCCAGACCGGGGGGGGGGGGGAATGTAGAGAGCACATATTTGGGAGAATTGCATCTATTACACTTTGTTCAAAAAATATAGTTGGTCACAGCTACAAAAAATAAAGTTGCATTTAAAATAATATGTTTTGCAAAGTATAATGAATCTTATTTACTTTATGTGCATTCCTCATTAATCAAATTAATGGCATGTCATACCAGTCCTACAACATAATAATCAAATTGATGGCAAATATGAAATGCAATGATAGTTTTGGGTCACGTTATCTCATTAAAATCCACTTTAGCCCAATATCATCCTGTGGAATTTTATCCTATGAAGTCATTTCATGAATAAAATTTGAGATGCAAAATTATTCTGCGGAGGGAATAGCAAACCTTGACCAGAAGCATTTATTGAAGCAGTCCAGAGTCCAGAGAATTTTCCATGTAAACTTGCTGAGATCGCTTTCTTTGCATCACCAAGATTCAAGCAAACTTTTCTGATACAATACAAGTGATATGTGTCCAAACAGTGATTATTCCTGATCTCTCCAGATAGCATATTTGTGAATATCTAATACAAAAACCACTGAATAAGCTTTGTTCTAATAAGGAAAGATTAATAGATATTGTTTACTATACTAGTAATAAACATTCATATATAATTTTGGCCCAACTAGAGTAGAGGACAGACTTGTAATTTTAGATTTAAAAGATAGGAAAAAGGGAGAGTGATATCAATATATTCCTCAAATTTATGCATAAAACAGTGTCAATAAATTATTGAAATGGAGTGATTAAAGAAAATTGCAATTGAAAACCCTGACTTTAAAGAAAAGATAGCAAATTATTTGTGAAAACAACAACAACAGTGAAGTAATAAATAAAAGGCAATGAAGACTAAAAAAATGAATATGAAATGAATGGAACAGGATCAAGTAAAAATACATGTGTTATATATGTATAAATGTATGAGTGGGTGAATGTGTGGGTCAGTGAAATCAATCAGTTGGATATAAATATTATTTATTTCTAGCAGTAGACAAATATTCAACGAAGTCCAGCTCTGGAAAAAATCATGTCTCTTTCTTATATTTCCTGACTTATATCTGTTTGTGGAATCATATTTCTGGTCTGAAACAACAATACTGCTAGTCAATATACTACTGGACATAATTAAATGATACCCTGAAGTTGCTAAATAGCCTTCATCACCTACTGTTCTGATCAGCTAACCCTTTTAAAATCTTTTAAAAATATGTTTTCTCTATGTTGCCTATTCCTAAGAAAAACTGTTTGTGCTGCAGAGAGAAAAAAATATTTTTGATGGTCACATATTAAGAATGTACATCTTTCTCTGTGAAATGCTTTCTTTGTTATTGTTCTATTCTTGGCTTTTTTGTTCCTATATAACAGTTTTTTGGTAGTGAATATTTTATTTACTGAAATTAAATTTAGAATTATTTCATCTGTTCTTTCTTTCCTTTTTTTAAATTGTTGCTTTCTACCCTAAGTAAAAAGAAATGCATTAAAAGAAAGGGATTTCAAGTTCTTAAAAATTAATACTGCAATCAATCCCATGACTTAGAATTATTGAGATATTAATGTATTCAACGAAATTGTCATATTAAAAGGCATACACATAGTAAGGATTATCATTTAAATTATCTGTCCATCTTTTCTAAATCTATAATTAGTGAAAAAAAATTAACAGTGCAGGAGAGGAGTTAGGTTGATGGCCAAAAAATATCATGAATCTGATAGCATTTTTTCCTACTAACAAATTTATCAGATACAACTAATGAAGAAAGCTGCAACTAATGAAAACTTATGCCTTTTAAATTTTAATATTATAGGTTGTAAAAGGTGCTACCAGACTGCTGAATAATTGCCATTGTACTTAAAAGAAATGTCTCTAATCTTTACTGAGCACCATAATATAAAAATGGCACAAAATAAATATGGCAATCAAATATAGCTGGATAGGTAGGTAGGTAGGTAGGTAGGTAGGTAGGTAGGTAGATAGATAGATAGATAGATAGATAGATAGATAGATAGATAACCCTTACTGTCATTTTTACTGTGAGCACAATGGCAAACATTAAACATGAAATTTAGTTGCTTGCTCTAAAGGGTACACATACATAACACACATTTAAACACACGATATACAACATATGTATAGACCTACACCCTTACATATAAGTAACATATAAATATTAATTGCTGTCTATCTTGAAGACATAAGGAAGGAGGAAGTTTTAGAGCTCACAAGATTAATACTGTATGGAACAAAACTGTGACTGAATCTGGATGCTCTGCTTTGGATAGTTTTCCAAAGATAAAGTTAAGTGTTGGAATTTGGGAAAAGGATGAAAATGAGTTTTGTTTTTAATGGAAATAGACTGGTGAATATGGAGTACAAAGATAGATACCATTTACAGCCCAGGACAAAGTTATTACTTTGTTGAAACAGTTGTTTCTAGTTAGTATAGAATGATTATCCTGGAAACAAATAAAGCCAACATATGAGGCTAGCTCTCACCTGTAGTTGTTCCATGTTATATCAGAGCTGTTCTAGAGTGTGCCATTAACAACAAAAGATAGCAGTAAACCATTCTCAGAATGTTGTGTCCAAGTGCTGTTAAAGCATTCTTTTTACACTAGTTGGTGATCCAGGGTAATAATATTTGGGCTTGCATGAGCATTATGTTATATTATTATTTTTTAATTATTGGATAATTAAAATATGTCACATGAGCCTAGGGATTTGTTGCTGGCTGACTCTTGGACAAACTGTTCTGATGTAATGCAATCTTCAAGAACATGCTAAAATTCACTTTTTCTAGATAAAACATAGCATAAATCTTTGGCAGGGTGATTTTTCTACATTCATACCTACCTATTCATCACACTATTCCCTTCTGGAGAGAAAATATTATACAGAGTCCAGAACAATAAGTAATAAATAGTAAGCCAAAGACAAGAAAAGATAAAAAGAAAGAAAATATAACTAAATTTAGTGTATGTATGTATGTGTATGTGCATTTTATATATACACACAAACATTTTATATACATACACATAAATGGGTATATATGTGTATCTGTCTCTATCTATCTATCTATCTATCTATCTATCTATCTATCTATCTATCTATCTATCCAAATCATCCATCATGTCCATAATAATGTCCATAATGTTTTCTATACTATCCTCATTGTATAAACTTATATAAACTTCATACTTTCCTCTTTTGGAGAAACTTAACAGCTCCATTGTCTTCTCCTTCCTGTTGACTCACTCTTTCATATGTGAGAAATGGCTCTAGATCAATTCATCATTCACATAATAATAACTACATATTACTGGAACAAGTAATTGTCTGTATTCACTGTCTATGCCAAATATCTAGTGATGTTTTAAAAATATAATATAAAATATCTATTAATTTTGGATGTCCACAACCAAAATGTACACAAAAACATTTTACAATATTTTTGTCAATCTCAAGATGGAGGGAAAGAAGCACATTATGTTAAGTAAAGCATACATCAGAAGAAGTATTACAGAAGATATATTATTTGATATGATACTTTGTACATAACAGTTATTAAAGGTTTTTAATATAAAAGTGGGACTTGGAAGAAAATCTTGCATAATGGAATATTAGGTCATTCAGGCACAATATTTTTCTGTTGAGGAAGAAAAATGCCACAGTTCAGCATCTAGGCAGTATAAAAGGAAGAAACAGTTGTTTAATAAGTTATGATCATATATTAATTTGCATCTTTACAAAATATATCACTTTGTTTTTAATTTTCATTAGGGCTTTGTGGACTTCTTGGTTTCTTAAACCGTAGATCAAAGGGTTGATTAGAGGAGTCAATACAGTGCAGAAAATGGAAAAAAATATTCAGTTTCCTCATACTGGATGTATCTGGCAAAATGTAGACAATTATTAGTGTACCATTAAAAAGGCAAATCACCATGAGATGAGAAGAACAGGTTGAAAAGTCCTTTTGTCTTCCGATAGCAGAAGATATTTTAGAATTATGACAATGATGCAAATATAGGATATTAGGGTTAGTAGAAATGGGATGACAATGAAAATGAAACTAATGCAAAGGGTTACAAATTCAATCTGGTTTGTATCACTACATGACAGTTTTTCAAGTGGAATCAAATCACAAAAGTAGTAATTTATGACATTGGAGCCACAGAATGATAACTGAGCCAAAAGAGACACTGTTAGGCAACCAGCTAGAAAAGAAGCAATCCACAATCCCATCAGCATCTGGGCACCTATATTCCTATGCATGATGGAAGAATAATGCAGAGATCTACATATTGCCAGATATCAGTCATAGGACATGATAGCCAGGAGATAAGTCTCTGTACCAGCACAAGAACTAAAAAAAAGAAAAAGAATTGGATCATGCATCCAGTAAAATAAATGGACTGTTGACCAGTAAACAAATTGGCCAACATTTTTGGTAAAATGATTGAACTATAACAGGTCTCCAGGCAGCACAGATTCCCCAGGAAAAAGGACATGGGGGAGTGAAGATGGTGGTCAGCTATCACTAAGAATATAATGAGGAGATTTCCAGTTATTGTTGCAAGACATATCATCAAGAAGAAAAAAGGAAAGAAGAGGCTGCAACTCTGGGAGAATTCCAAATCCCACAAGGATGAATTCTGACATCATTGTTTGGTTTCCTTTCTTGATAGTGAGCATATCTTCATTTCCATAATTGACATAGGCTTATTTACTTTTGATATATTCCTCATTATCCAGATTCATGGCATGAGAAATAGGTCCTGCAACATAACAAGAATTAGAAAGATTGCATAAATGAATTACAAATATATAGTTTTGAATTATGGTGTCCATCTAGAACATGGCCACTCTAACACACCCATGT
Source organism: Crotalus tigris (assembly GCF_016545835.1). Lineage (NCBI taxonomy): Eukaryota > Metazoa > Chordata > Lepidosauria > Squamata > Viperidae > Crotalus > Crotalus tigris. Next base: position 63,220 of record NW_024097294.1, read on the forward strand.
ATTCAGGCTAGAAATTGAATTGCAGTATTGTTAAAGCCACTTCATGCCAAAAATCTGCCGCAGAAGTCAATTTGTGCCATTTTGTGAAGGAGATAATCTGATTTGATTGTTTTATAAGCATTGGTTGAGAAAATTGGAGACCCATTCTTGTCAGATGATTTTTTTCTGAGGCTTGCTGAAATTGCTTTTAATGTATGCTAATGACTAATAAACATTTTTACTTATTACGCAACTAAGATGTGTCCCTTCCATGAGCATCCCTGATTTCTCTTGTCAGAACACTAATGAATATTTGAATACTTAAAAGCATACTTAGAATACTTAGCTGAGATAAGGCTAATGAAATGAGATGAGTGGATGTTTGTTGTGGCAATAATAGACATTCATACATACTTGCCTATTGGACCAAAATGGAATGAATGAAAGAATTCTATTTACAGTGATAAATAAAAAAGGTAGATTCATCAACATTATCCTCATGTTTATTCATGCAAAAAGGAAGTTAATAATTTGCAATGAATGGAATAACTAATGAATAATGCAATTAAAAATAATGAGGCATTAAAGAAAAAAATAAGAATCTATAATGAAAAAAAGATTGAAATGAAGAAATAGAAAAAGTAGATTAAAATTAACTCAGGATCAAATGAGAATATATATGTATGCACGTGGTGTATTATGCATGTATATATATGTATGTGTATATGTGTATGTGTGATATACATATAAACTCATATACATTCAGACATAGACACATTACACACAGACATTGTTTAATAAAGAGAATGAATTTGGTTCAATTGAACTGAATTAAATTGAATTGAATGCAATGATAAGTTGTTTCTAAAATGAGCATTTTACAAAGAACCACACAGGAAGAAAATATGGAAGATAATAAAAATTGACAGTGAAAATAAATATATACTATTTCAGAAGCCTTCAGAAAGATTGCTATTAGCTAACTCTACACCAGTTCTATTAACAACAGAAATAGTGCTCTCTCCCCTCCTTGCTAAATCTCTTTGCCCAAGCAAATGCAGAAAGATCTGTTTTTGTTCCTCATTTTTGTACAGTTGCAGTAACAACCAACTCTTCTTCATAGCACATTTCTCATCCAAAGCACAGGGACTGAAATCTCTTTGATTATTTATACTGAGAAAGATCTTTATTTTTTCCAGCTTTCTCAGATTTTCCAAGAAGGTTGGAGCATCCTAGAAACCATCTCTCAACCATGTCCATCTCTCATTACTCATGTTGGAAAGGTAGACTGGCAAAAACATGCTGAAAGTTGATTATAGAATCTGGTTTGTCATATTTCCAACTAAGGGAATTCCTATCATCCTTTTTAATATGATGTTACTAATTTGATTCAGGATCTCTACCTGGAAGATTGGGCACAATGATTTTTATCATTTATCTCACAGAAATAAATCCTGTCTTTGAAGTAAACTGAGAAGTCACATATATATCCATGAAAGTGATGTGAAAGTATTTCTAGATGGTTCATAAAATGTGTATTTGAAAAATAAAGTCAATTGATGTGAGTAATTCTTTGGGTCTCCAAGCAACTATGGTCAGTAGTAGTTGGTATTACTGGTATTCTAATAAATTTGGGTCTTGAGTGATCAAATTTAATTCTTGTTATCTGCTGCCTTATTTACATTTTATATATATTTACATATAGGCTGTAATGTGGCAATAAAGAAACTGCTCAGAGTAGCCTTGAACCACGAGATAGGCAGCATATAAATGCAATAATAAAAAAATAATAATTTTATTAAAACTAAATTTAATTATTAATTAATTATATGTATTGGTAGGTACTTGTCCAAAAATCATATTGTTCTGAAACAACCACACTATTGGTTAATATCATTCATAGAAACCATGAAAAGTGAAAAAAGGTTTAGAGATTATTCTTTCTGTGTCAATTTCCCTATACATCATAATCTTTTAAAGAGTATGTTCTTTCTATTTATAAGAGAAGCAATTGTCTATTGAAGCAATAGCAAAAGCACATAGATTTATGTACCATTTCACAGTGCTTTACAGCATTCTCCAAGCACTTTGCCCCCAACAATCTGGACCCTCATTTTACTGACTTCGGAAGGATGGAAGGCTGAGTGAATCTTGAGCTGGTGAGGATTGAACCCCTGGCACTAAGCAGAATTAGCCTGCAATACTGCATTCTAAGACTTTTTGGAAAACTACATCCTAATTATGGAGCATCTTTTCTTGTAAAATGCCTCCTATGTTATTGTTTTATTTTGTTTTTCAATGGGTATTAATATGCTATAAATACATAGATATAGAGAAAGACAGAGATAAAATTTGAATCTTTCATTTCATGTAGAAAATTAATGTCATACTATTTTATGTTATTTCTTTTTGCTACAAATTGGAAAATTAATTGGAATAATTGTGTTACAAGTTTTTACAATTAATTATCCAATATTTTCCATTATCCAGGATTACTCAGATACTAGTTCCACTATATTCAATGAAAATTTTCCTCTGGTAGGTTTTATAAGATTATTATCCAAATTGTCAAACCTATTTTCCAAATTGGTACTCTCCAAATTTCATGGTTTCTATAATTTACAGATAGAATATATCTTTAATGGTGGTTATGGGCACTGAAATCCTTGCTCTACTAAATTTGGGATAATATATCAATGAGCCAACTGCAAACAGTAACATGCATATCTATTTGCAACCATCATAATGTCTAAGTCCTTTAGGAGAACACAAATCATAAAGAGAAAAATTAGTGAAACTGAATAGAAATAATATAGCTCTAGTGAACATCAGTTATTAAAACACTGCAAAGAATAACTGTTACATGTAAGTGCACATTATAATATTTATTTAAGAAGTGGGTTTCTAGAGAGTTGGCACTGAAGATATCTTTAGAATTGTGGCAATAATGACATATAAAACATTAGTGTAAATAGAAATGGAATGATAGTGAAAATAACAGTCAAAAGGAAGGTAGCAAGTTGAACTATTGTTGTGTCACTATCTGTGAGTTTTTCAAGTGGAATCAAGTCACAAAAATAATGATTTATAATATTAGGGCCACAGAATGATAACTGAGCCAGCAGTGCTATTGTTAGGCAATTTGCTAGGAAAGAACCAATTCACAATCCAACCATAACATGCATGATGGAAGTATAATGTAGAGGTCTACATATTGCCAGATATCGGTCACAGGACCTGGCTGCCAGGAGATACGTTTCAATGCAAACACAAGAACCAAACAAATAAAATTGGACTAAAATTGATAAGATGATTGAACTATAGCAGGTCTCTAGGCAGGACAGATTTCTTGAACTTCAGAGTGGTGTGTGCAATTGACTTAGTTTTAATCTGCAAAGTCCATATTTCTTTCAACTAGGGATTGCATATTACCGAACATTTTTTTTCAGATGTCAGGGACATTTGCTTGTCTGTAATCTGGTACACTGTTGCTCTGTGCAATTTAACAGTGATAAGAAAATATAGGAAACAGAAAGTAGTATTCCTCAAAAATAAGAAATAGAAAAAGAAACAGAGAAAATATTTTCTGGATATTTTGATGAAAAGTTAAAACATAAAAAAAATAAACTCCAAATATTTTGCAAATTGGTAAAATGAAAAAAATATGTAATGAGAGTCCAGTATAGATGTAAATCGAATGAAAGCACTTTCACTACTCGGGAACACACCATGTTTTCCTTAGAGAAAAGTAAAAAATTATTCAACAACAATATAAATCAAAGAGGAAAGGAAAAAAAAAGAACAAATAAAATCCAGCAAGGGGTTAAAATAAACCAGCATTGAACCACTTGGTCAATAAGATAAAAGCAAAGAGAACAAAAAACTTCAAAAAAATGAAGTTAAGATACAGACATACTTAAGAAAATGAACTGCTGAGAGGAAGATGGATGCCTGGTGATTTTCTGATTACTCTCACAAGGAACTGGAATCTTCAAGACACCCTCATCCCAGGTGAGTCTATGGTCATCTAAAAACCATTTTGGATCATTGCTAAATGCTCCCATTTAAATCCAGGGAATAGCACTTTGGTGGCCAAAGTATTTAAATTTCAACTTCAGGATCTGGCCTTCTAAAGAGCAGTCAGGGTTGATCTCCTCTAGGACTGATTGGTTTGATCGCCTTGCAGGCCAGGGGATTCGCAGGAGTCTTCTCCAGCACCATAGTTCAAAGGCCTCAATTCTTTGGCTCTCAGCCTTTTTTATGGTCCAACTTTCACAGCCATACATTGCAACTGGGAAAACCATGGCCTTGACTATACGTACTTTTGTTGGCAGGGTGATGTCTCTGCTTTTTAGTATGCTGTCTAGCTTTGCCATAGCTTTCCTCCCCAGGAGCAAGCGTCTTCTAATTTCTTGGCTGCAGTCCCCATCTGCGGTGATCTTGGAGGAAGATAAAATCTATCACTACTTCCATTTCTTCCCCATCTATTTGCCAGAATTTGAGAGGGCTGGATTCTCCTTCTTCACCCACACAGATTGATAGCACCAATTTATAAGGCCTTCAAAGACTACCATTGGAATACTGCTTCCAGTTTTATTAAAAAAAGATGTTGAGAACCTGGAAAGAGTACAGAGAAGAGCAACAAAGATGATTAGGAGGTGGGAGTCTAAAATATATAAATAATGGTTCCAGGAATTGGGTATGTGTAGTGTAGTAAATAGAAGGACCACGGGTGACATGATAGTAGTATTCCAATATTTGAGAGGCTGCCACAAAGAAGAAGGGGTCAACTTATTTTCCGAAGCATCAGAAGGCAAGACAAGAAACAATGGATGGAAACTAATCAAGGAGAGAAGCAAACCTGGAACTAAGAAGAAACTTCCTAAGAATGAGAAAAATTAACCAATGTCACCTTACCTTAGTATTGCACTAAAAGTCAAGATTGCTAGATGCTATTAGGCTTTGCATTACTTTACAGCTGAAAGATTATTTAATTGTTAGATGTGATCAGCTTCTAAACTCCACATGCTTGGTGTATTTTATAACAGTTTCCAGGGAACCTCCTTTTGTGCCATCAAACTTTGGAAGGAATCCATGAATTTTCTGCTAATTTATGGTTGGTTTAAAATCCTTATCTTCAGAATATTGTAGGCTTAAAGGTTAAGATACTTTTAAATTAATTTGCTATGAAATGTTTAAAAATCTGGTTATGCTTCTTATGTGCTTTTGTTCATTGTGGCATTCAACACTGGAAGGTATAGCAAAAGATTTTATAGATCATGTTTAAGCTATTGATCGATCAATCAGTCCATTTTTAGTGGCATTTGCCCATTTTTATGCAAATATATGTGACTATGGGATCTTCTTTTTGTTTTGAATTGTTGGCCTGCTCTTAATCATTTCTGAGTTTTTGATTCTTTGTAATAAATATTCTCAGCAGCAAACTGGAGCACATTTCTTTGCATTTCCTGCATTGGTTTACACAGCTTCCTTAAATAATCTCCACAAACAGAAGCCAACAGAAAAGCTGCCATGGATGTGTTGCAAGAATTAAAGCTATATCAAGGTGATAAGGAAGGAAAGCAATGCATGTGAAAAGGGAGACACTCTCAAAAATATGGATTAGGAATGAGAATGTAAGAAGTAGCAATGGCTGGAAGGGATCAACTTCTCAAAAAGACGAATTTGCTATTTTTGATCTTTTTTCCCCAAAAGAAATTTTAGCACAGGAACTTTAATCCAGATTAAGATTCTGGGATAGGAAAGCTTTTCATTAGTGATTATGATCCAACTCTGGATTGAATGACATCCCTTGACACCCTCCTCCCATTGTATTCTGGGGGGGATCTTAGTGGGAAGTCTTTTGTTTGTTACTATGGGGAACCCAAACAAGATCAAAATTGGAGTCAGGATGGGATGCAGGGAAAGCATTTATGCGTGGGATTTTGATAAAAATGAATAACTGTCATAAGCAAAAACAGATTCAGAAACGTAAAGAATTGGAAGATGAAATTAAATTAAAAGAAAAGTCTTTGATTTTAAATCCTTCTGATGAAAGTATTAAAGAATCCTTAAAGTTGTTAAGAACACAATTTAATATGGTGTTAGCAGATCAAGCTGCAACCAATTTATTGTTTATGAAACAAAATACATTCTGTAATGCTAACAAGCCAGGGAGATGGCTGGCTTATCAATTGAGAAAGAAACAGAGACAGAGAACAATAGATAAAATAAATTACAAGGGTAAATTAGTTTCTCAGAAGGAACTGATTAAGAAATCTTTTTTGGATTATTATCAAAAATTATATAAATCTACTAATGTGCAAATTTTAGAGATAAATAAATATCTAAGCGAGGTTAGTTTCCCTAAATTGACAGAGGATCAGAAACATGAAGTTAATGGTTTAATTACTAAGGAGGAAATTTCGCTAGCAATTCAACAATTGAAACCAGGGAAAGCACCGGGTACGGATGGGTTAACAGCTGTTTATTATAAAGCTTATTGGAGGAGATGATTCAACCATTAGGTGATCTTTTTAATGGCATTTTACAGGGTCAAGAGATTCCTCCCTCATGGCGTACTGCTTTTATATCATTGATTCCAAAGGAAGATCAAGATCTTACTTTACCAAAGAATTATAGGCCTATATCTCTTTTAAATGTGGATTATAAGATATTTGTAAAAATCTTAGTAAATAGGCTTATGAGGGTGGTGCACCACCTTGTGCATAAAGATCAATCTGGGTTTATAACTGGAAGGTACATGAAAAATAATGTCAGATAAATTATTAATTTATTAGAATATTTAGATAAAAATAAGCAAGTTCCTGCAGGGCTGATATTTTTAGATGCTGAAAAAGCCTTTGATCAATTGAATTGGCATTTTATGTTAAGAGTAATGGAAGAGATGAATTTTGGTGAAAAGATATTGCAAGCTCTTATGGTAATATATCAAAAACAAACGGCACAACTTATCGTTAATGGAGGCTTGTCAGAGGTTTTTACAATAGAGAAAGGTACTAGACAGGGTTGTCCATTATCACCGTTGCTGTTTGTCTTAACACTGGAAATACTGTTGATCAAAATTCGAGAGTCGCAGGAAATTAAAGGAATAGAAGTTAATAAAAAAGAGTATAAGTTAAGAGCTTTTGCGGATGACTTGGTTATTACTTTGTCGCAACCTACTTATTCTGTAGTAAAATTATTACAGTTGATTCATAATTATGGTTTGGTTTCGGGTTTTAAGATTAATGTTAATAAGACTAAAATTTTACCTAAAAATATGACTAGTCGGGAGAAGCAGACTTTGGTTAATTTGACGGGTTTTGAAATTGTTAATAAGGTAAAATATTTGGGGGTGATGCTATCTGTTTCTAATGCAAAATTATTTAAAAATAATTATGAAAGGTTGTGGGTTAGGGTACAGAGAGACTTGAAGAATTGGGAAAAGTTGCAATTATCCCTCATGGGAAAAATTGCAGTGATAAAAATGAATATTCTACCCAAGTTTCTCTTTTTGTTCCAAATGATACCGATTTTGAAGAATGAGATCAATTTAACTGAGTGGCAGAAAGGCCTTAATAAATTTATCTGGGCAGGGAAAAAGCCAAGGGTTAAGTTTAAAATTATGCAAGATTTCCGTGAGAGGGGAGGACTCAAGGTGCCGAATTTGAAATTATATTATGATGCGGTGGTTTTAACATTAGTTAGTGACTGGGTAAATTTGACAAATTCTGATATACTTCACTTAGAGGGATGGAATTTACTTTTTGGGTGGCATGCCTATTTAATATTTAATAAAAAAATGGATTGGGCTTTTAAATCTCATATCTTAAGAATTTCTTTACTTAGGGTTTGGAGAAAATATTATAAAAGTGATTTCAAAGTACCATTATGGGCTATACCTTGGCATGCAATAGAAGGAATAAAAAGAGGGGTTAAAATGGATATGGTGTCCTATAGACAGTTACTTAAATGGGATGGACAAAACTGGCAGTTAAAATCACGGGAAGAGTTAGCACAAGAAAATATTATTTATTCTTGGTTCCAATATAGGCAATTATTAGACAGATGGAAGATGGACTGTAAGGTGGGTTTTCTCAGAGAAGATGAAAATCTTATTAAGCAAGTGAAGGATCAAAGACAAACCCACATTAAGAGGATTTATGGGGTTTTAGTTGAATTGGATTCAGAAACGGAACTAATTAAAGATTGTATGATTAGATGGGCGCAGAATTTTGGTGAGCCAGTTCCATTGGACACCTGGGAAACTATTTGGGTGAGAAATGTCAAATTTACACAAGCACAGAACTTAAGGGAGAATTTTTATAAAATGTTTTATAGATGGCACCTTGATCCACAAAAAATGTCTTTTATGTACCCTGACTTACAACCTAAATGTTGGAGATGTGGTTGTATGGACGCTACTTATTATCATATTTGGTGGTCGTGCAGAGAGATAAAAGCATTCTGGATTAAGATATGGTGGAATATCCAGAGAATTTTTAAAAGGAGGGTAAAATTTACTCCACAATTATTTTTGTTAGGTATAGTTATTGATTGTGATACAAAGGAGGTTATATTGATGTTAAATTTGATTACAGCTGCGAGGCTGTTAGTAGGACAATATTGGAAGAAGGAATCTTTGCCTACATTGCAGGAATGGTTTCTTAAAGTGTCTCATTTGGCGGAAATGGCAAAGATTTCGGCTTTCTTAAAGGGTCAAACGCAAGAGAAATTTCTTGCTGTTTGGGATAAATGGATAAAATTCATACAATTTAAATTTGATATAAAAAAATACTATATAGTTTTTTCATAATTTTTAACTTTATATATATATATATATATATTCTATTTTATATTCTTTTTTTTATATAAATATAAAATTTTTTAAACTTTTTTTAATTAAGCCTATATTCTGCTCTGGGAGGCCCTGGGGGGGGGAAGGGGGGGTTGGGTAGGGGTGGGGGAAGGGGGGTTTTGTTGGGTAATGTTTGTTTTTATTTGTATATGTTGTTTTTTGTTTTTGTATTGTCTTTTATTTTCTGTAAAATTTATAAAACTTTTTAATAAACAAAATTGGAGTCAGGTATGGGGTTAGGGTTAGGATAAAGTAAGAAGTAAAGTCATCTTATTGCTCTCTCAAGACTTTTAAATATTTAAAATACTTTGTAGTAGCTGGTGACCCAGACAAAACCCATCTACCCCATCTTTCTCTCTTCTTTGGATGAAAAGGTAGAGCTAGTAGATGTGTCTTGTATAATGGATCCAGAGGCAGCTTTATCCTCAAACCACATAGTCAGGGTTAGTTTGGCCTTTGAAAAGCTTTTGAATTCTATTCCTCTAAAACAGACATAACATGAGATAGTTTCATATCCATACAATGAAACTACCCTTAAATATGATAAGTTCTTAATATGATAAGTCCTGCAAACAGATTGTAGGCCAACCTCAAACTAAATCAGCATGCATCAAAACAGTATATCGACAAGGATTTCTAAAGAAGAATAACAATAACAAAGAATTACTGACCCTTTTTTGGAACTATAACAAGATCAATTGTATCCTCTATAGTCAAAAATTTCCTTTCGAAGGATTATAATATCTTAATTATTGTAGAAAAGAGAAGAGGGATGGTGAACAGTGAAAATCAAGCCTTCTTCCTCAGTCATAGGTCTTCCTCTGTCACAATACTGAGGGGCACTTGTCTAAAAGCTATGATATCCTGACCATGGAGCCCCATCAGAGTGGGTGGAGATAGCCCCGAGATGGGTGGAAGGAAGCCCTTGCCTGGCATGGGCCCATCCACTTGATGGCTATGATGGGGGTGGATTCTGCTGCTGCTCCAACCAGTCAACCATGCAGGGAAGCAGGAAGAGGTGAAGGAGTAGCCGGGGGTCTGGAGCTGCCTTGGCTGCTTGCTGGCAGCCTGACAAGGCAGTGGATCTCATGCATCAGCTGCCCCTCCTGCTTCCCTGCATGGTTGACTGGTCGGAGCAGCAGCAGAAGCCGTCCCCATCAGAGCCGTCAAGTGGATGGGCCAGGCTTCCTTCCCGCCGTCCTGGGAGCCATCTCTGCCTGTGCCAATGGGGTTCTGTGTCCAGTTCATCATTATGCAGGACAGCCAGCATGCTGTGACTGCTGACAGACACTGTCGGCCCTCAAGCGCTCACTGGCCTCTTTGTGTGGGGGCCGATGGTGTCAGGCAGCAGATCCAGAAGTGAAGCTGTGCCATCCATCCTCATACTGGTGAGGGCAGCGGTGGGATAAGGAGGGATATGGCATGCACCTACCCTTTGCTGCTGTTGCCCCACATTGTTCCCACATTGTCCCTATCCCACGTGAGTGTGGGACAATGTGGGGTGGCAGTGGGGGGGGGTGGGCAGGCTCCACAGCTCACCTTCCCCTGCCACTGCCTCCACTAGCGCAAGAATGGGCAGCACAGCTTTGCTTCCAGATGTGCTGTCGGCTAGGCTTGCTGATGCAGGGATCACCACATCTCCTGCTTCCCTCTGTGGTTGGCCAGTCAAGGGGCTCGGAGCAGCAGGAGGAACAGCAGCTTCTGCCCCCATCAGAGTACCGTGTAGACGGGGCCTGCACCCAGGTGAGGTCTCCTTTCCGGCTGTCCTGAGGCCATCTCCACCCACGCCAATGGGGTGCACTGCAGAAGGGAGATGGCAGCTCTGCTTCTCCCCTGCTGGTGCCCCCCAACCCTGTGCCTCCTGTCCCTTCTATGCAATCCTACGTGACCGCAGTGGGGATGAGAGGCTTGACCGGCAGGGTGTGGTTTTCCTCCATGGAAGTGTCCTGGCCCTCTCACCCTCCCCAGCCAGACCCCCTTGCCTTCCTCCAGTCAGGACCTGATGACCCCCACCCTCCTACCCCACTCCAGTCAATCCCCCCAAGCAGCCCAGCTCAACCAAGATGGAGGGAAGGCGGGGCAGAGAACCAGTTAAGTGTTTTGAAACCCACCACTGGTCACTTCCAAAGGCCACTCACTTACTCTCCTGCCAAAACAGCTCCTTTTATAGGTTCCATCACTCTGCCCAGCTCTTGCAGCTGTTCCCGGATTCCATATGCATGGAGAGGGGGAAGGGAGGAGCCTGGCCCTGCATCCCTTTGTCTGTGGCAATGATGCATGTGCCCACAGGGATGACTCTGCATGCCGCCTGTCGCATGATTGCCATAGGTTTGCCACCACGGCCCCAGAAAATGTGAGATATATTCTAGAGGAATGTTTCCTAAAATGTCATCCTAGGACTCCTGGAGATCTCCCAAGACCCTCTCAGGTGTCCTTTAAATCATTTTTTTTGCTGATACTGAAGATATTTGCAGAAATTTAAAACAATAGCACATTAGTTTTTATTAAAAATAGTTTTTTTCATGAAAAAATATTTTTATTTATGTTACCGATTGTTTTAATAGTTACATGATTCAATAAATGAATATTTTATGGATACATCAATTTTAATTTTCATATGGTAAATATTGCTAAATATAGCGCAAACAAAAGCTCTTTTACTGTCTTCCATATTTTTTAAAAGAGGAAAGGGCTTATGAGAAAAAAATTAAGAAACATTGTTCTACAGTACACTATTACTCTAGATTAGAGGCTGTTGGAACTTTTGGATAAGGATGTTATAGTTCTCCAAGAATGCATGAAGCGACTCAGCTGATATCAGAGCAAACTGTAGGTGATCTGAGGCCAATAGTTTGGTTACAATATGGTTTAAATTTTGTTTTGTTCATTGGTAAGTTCTTTTTGGTGGAATTAAAAAGGGTTGGTATCACTCCTCAATATATGTTTCTTAAGGGAAACCATTTAAATAAAGCAAGATTGGGAAATGATCGTTATCGAATTTTATTAAATCACAACTCTTGTAAGCTGCAGCTGAAAAGAATTTGCTTGCTAAATTAGGGCTACCAGAATTGGCCTGCCAACATGCAGATGATGAATATTGGAGCTTTTATCATTTTGTTCTTATCTCCCAGAGACCATGAAGATCTTAGCAGACCAGATATGCTAGCCTTAGTTAAGTATCTTATCTAGCCACGATTGCTTCATTGCTTCACTAATAACTAATTCCTGTCTGTGCAATGCTGTAACAGAATAGTGATAGTAAAGACTTATTATCTAAAGACTATTTACTATCCAAGAAACACAAGAGAAATTTTATACATAGCAGACAATGTCAATGAAAGGACAACTTCTTTGCTGTTCTGCCTTCTTAGCTCAGACTTAGTAGTGGGTAAATAATAGTAGTCATAGAAAGTCTACCCTCAAGTTCCTCCATCTTCTTTGATTCCTTCTACTTCATAGAAAATGGAATGTAGGTGAGCCCTTTTGTACCCCTTACTGAAATTTTCAACTTAAATTATACCTAAATTTAGTGCTACTAATTTCTTAAAAGCCTTCTTTACATCCTTGTTTGGGAGGCTATATACAATGGGATTGAGCATAGGCACCACAACAGTGTATATAACAGATAATCCCTTGTGGAATTCTGGAGTTTGACCTCTTTGGGGAATGACATACAAGATAATGATAGTCCCATAATACAAACTCACCACTATAATGTGGCAGACATATGTTGAAAAAGCTTTCTGTCTCCCAACAGAGGAAACTATACTGAAGACAGCTGAGATAAGATATGCATAGGAAATGATGATGAATAGAAAGAGACTTAGTGTGGCAATGATAGAAGAGAGAAACACAGTCACTTCTGTCAACTTGCTTTTCATGCAGGATAGTTTTATCAGCTCTCGGTCCATTTCATTTGTGCTATAAAAGTATAACCTGGAAATACTCCCAACTGAGACAGTAGAGATACAAAAGTCTGCTTTTGCCTTCAGTTGCTAGCTGAAGGCAAAGCTTGAAGTTCATGATGATGTGGTAGAAGAGTTATATGGCTAAATAGTGATCAAATACCATGATTGCAAGAAGGAAGCATTTTGTGATACCCAAACTGATATAAAGAAATAATTGGCGATATATTCACTAAAGGAAATAGTTCTGTTTTCTGCCACACAGTTGGCCAATATTTTCCACAGGAACTGACAAAGAAAATGTTAAGTCCTTGAAGCGAAGGTGAAGGATGAAGACACATTTCTGCAGAACAACTCTTTATTGTGCTTTTAGTCAAAACTCCAACAACAAGCAAAGGCACGCAGGCCTCCTTTTATACGTCCAAAACCCCAGACACAATGGCAACATAGTCAGGCACTTTTCGCGCCTCACGCATGCGCGCAAGGCTGGCGCCACTCAGTCTGGTCCTGGGCAGCTTCTGCAAAGCCTGGGACCCTTGCAACGTCCCGAGCCTGCATTTGCAGACTCAGGACACAATACCCCTCCCACCTAGCTTGGAACAATCCTGACACCATTCAATATACTTCTTTGGGAAGAATGTCATACTTTCTCACATTCAAGCATGGAAAGGATTGCCTGAGGTTGCCTCCACCCACAAGTTCCTGTCCTTGTTTTGGTACATGAGGACACCCAAAATCATAAGTAAAATAAAATACATTATTAACTAACAACCTTAAGGGTAGTACCCCTTGCAGCTGGACAGTGACTTTACAAAGTCTGAGAGATATTTGGGAGGGCCTTTGGCCCTTTGCGACCTCCTCGGACTGGGAAAGTTTGCTGGTTCTTTTTCCTTGCCCACCAGGCTGGGTGATACAGGATATTGCTGCCCACTTGCGTCAGGAGACCCTGGTGTTGTTGCCTGACCTACCTGCTCACCTGCCAGGCTCAGTAGGTCAGGGCTTTGCTGCCCATGTACCTGGTTGACCTGCCCATCTGCTGGTTGGCTGTGTCCTCTGAGCTCGAGCCAACATTCCTTGGAGGGATGGTAGTCCCCAGATCCACAATGGATGTTTCTTGGGAGTACTGTCTCTTGAACCCAAGGTCAGCAGCAGTAGTCAGGGGTGGCTACAGGGCCCCAGTATCCAGTGGATCCCAAGGTCATGCCTGAGGTGCCAGAATCAGGAGTAGCCTCTCTGTTTGCCCCCCCTTACAGATGACTTCCTTCTGGGAGCAATTGCAGAATTTGGCCTGTGTTGCCAGTTGTGAGTTGTGTGAATACCCCCGGTCAGTCTCCCTGTCTGGAGTGTTACTGGTTATGGGTGAATAATGTGGATACCCCGGTGTGACTCCCTGGCTGGAGTAAGTATGGGTGTGTGGGTTGACCCCCTGCCCCATGATTTCCTGTTCGGAGCACTTGCGGAACCTTGAGATGGGGGATCGATGGCCTCCTCAGCAGCCAGTAATTGATCCTCAGAATGCACTCTATAGCCTTCCTCCGCCCCCCCCCCAGTGCAGAGCCAGGAGCAGAAGGGTGTAAATCCAGCCTCATATGCAGCTGATCTATGTGCTGTCAAAGAATGCAGCCATCTTCCAAGGACACTTCATAGGACAAAGGTCCAGAGACCTTGCAGACCACAGCTGGTACCCAGAGATGACCAGGCCCATAGTTCGGAGTCCACACCAGAGCACCCACTTGCAGGCTCCTCGGTGCCTGTGGATGTGACACCTGAGATGCCACCTGGTCTGGGTGCAGTCTGTCCAGCTTAATGATAAGCCAGCAACCTCAGCGAAGTTCAGCAGGGCTCTTCCCGGAGGCTGTGCAAGGTGTGGTGCGATGTGCAAGAAGAAAGTCTGCTAACATGTGATGCCAGTTCCCGTAAGTCAGTTCCTTGGTGGTGCGCACCATACACTCAGCCATTCTGTTGGTGGATGGGTGGAAAGGAGCCGAAGTTACATGGTGGATCAGGTTGGCCTGAAGAAAACCCTGGAACTCAGAAGAAGTGAATTGAGGACCGTTATCTGAAACCAGAACATCTGGAAGGCCATGAGCTGCAAAAATACCTCTCAGCACCTGGATAGTCTTGGCAGTAGTAGTGGAGGCCACAGGAACAACCTCTAGTCACTTGGAATGGCTATCAACAACAACCAGGAAGAATTGCCACTGAAAGGGCCCAGCGTAATCTATATGTACCCTAGACCATGGGGTTTGAGTTTCCTTCCACCTATGAACTGGGGCCTGAGGCATTTCAGGCCGGGACTGTTGGCACATATGGCACCCATGCACCTGGGCCTCGATGGCTTTATCAAGGCCAGGCCACCACAAATGGCTGCGCACAAGCGCTTTCATCCTGACTATCCCAGGATGTCCCTCATGCAGAGAAAGTAAGATTCTAGAGCTCAATGAGGCTGGGATTACAACCCTACTGCCCCATAACAAGCATCCCTTGAAAGTGGAGAACTCATGTCTCCTTTGCCAGAAACTTTGGAACTCAGTATCAGGGCACGTGTCAGGCCAACCTGACAATACCCACGTCAACACGTGTGTAAGTGTGTGATCAGTGGCAGTTTCTGCAGCCACATCCCTAGCATTGATGGGAGACTCAGGTAGCTCTTTAATGGATAGAATGTGAATGGCTGGAGCAGAATCAGGCTCCAGTGTTGGCAGGGGTAATCTACTCAGGGCATCTGCATGACCCATTTCCTTTCCAGGTTTGTGAATCAATGTGTAGTCATATGCTGACAGGAAAATGGACCATCTCAGCATAGGGGGAGAAAGGATATGTGGCTTAAACCACCCCAGCAGTGGCTTATGGTCAGTGTAGACCGTGAAGTGGCGGCCATATATGAAATCATGAAACTTCCTAATGCCAGCCATAATGGCCAGCGCTTCCCTGTCAATCTGAGGGTAATTATGCTCTGCAGAAGATAGTGTTCTGGAATAATAAGCCACATGGACCTGTGTCCCATCAGCCATCAGATGGCTAAGAACTGCCCCTACTCCATATGGAGAAGCATCGCAGGCAATGCAAACAGGTAGTTGCTCATTGAAGTGAGCTAGTACAGCATTAGAAGTAAGCAAGGCTTTAACCTCATTGAAACTTTTTTCATGAACCTTAGTCCACTGCCAACAGGCTTGTTTGTCTGAGAGCCTATGCAAGGGCTCAGCTATTGCAGCTTCATGTGGCAGAAATGCATGGTAGAAATTTAAAAGCCCCCCAAAGGCTTGTAGTTCGCCCTTAGACTTAGGGCTTGGGGCCTGCTGAATGGCCTTTAATTTAGCTTCAGAAGGGTGAATGCCTTGAGCACCTATCCTGAATCCCAAAAAATCAGTAGAATTGGCTCCTATCTTACACTTGTCCTTTTTTAACTTAAGGCCTGCTCTTCTAAAATGAAGCAAGACAGCCCTTAATCTTTCTGCCAGGTTTTGAGGTGATTCCCCTGCAATGAGGACATCACCAAAATATGGACAGACTCCAGGAATACCCCAATGTGTTCTCCATGACACTTTGAAATATGCCAGTGGCTACATTCACCCCAAATTGCAATCTCTTTACTTTAAAAGCTCCTCTATGGGTTACAATTGTCTGAACTTCAGCAGCTGTCTCATCAACAGGCAACTGTTGATAAGCCTGTGCCAGGTCAAGTTTCGCAAAAATGTGCTCCCCATTTAGGGAAGCCAGAATGTGACTTACTACAGGTACTGGATAAGCGTGTTGCTGCAGTACCTTGTTTAGTGTGCACTTGTAATCTGCACATATATGTATATCCCCATTAGCCTTAAGAGGCGTTTCCCAAGGACTAGAATCTACAGGTTCTAAGATGCCCTGCTGGAGCAATTTGTCCAGTTTAGCATCAATCTTGCCTTTGAGGGCAAAAGGTACCCTCCTAGGCTTGACCCTAATGGGTGTTATGGAAGGATCTAATAAAACTGGAAGCCCCTTGTAAGATCCAAGCTCAGAACTAAACACATCTGCAAATTCCTTGCAGACTTCTGCAAGACTTAATGTTTACAAGGATCTAATGAAACTGGAGGCCCCTTGTAGGATCCAAGCTCAGAACTAAACACATCTGCAAATTCCTTGCAGACTTCTGCAAGACTTAATGTTTGTAAATGGTGCAGTCCCAAGACCTGGATTCCCAGAGCCTCAAATCAATAGAGTCCAATAAGACTCGTACGTTCACCCCCAACAACCAACACATCTAAGGGACCCTCAAAATCCTTGTACTGTACCTTAAGGGTGGCCTCCCCCTTAACACACACCTTAGAATTCTGAAAGTCTGTGAGTATCACATTGGATGGCCTGAGTTTAACTCGAAGGCCATTGCTGCTGCAAATCTTCCTGAATGTGTTGAGGGAAATTATGGAAAGAGCGAACCCAGTGTCCAATTCCATGGATAAAGGAACCCCATGCAACCTTACTTAAGGGACAGTTTCTTCTTTAGGGGTTTATGTGTGCCTGTCCTTAGAACACTTCTGTGTGTTGCGCAGAAACCCACCCTATTTTGGCTGGGGACCCTGGTACCTTTCAGATGTAATTCTTCTCTAGGTTGTACCTTCTGACGACCCAAATGATGCGATGTGGCCTTGCTTGCCGCATGCTCTGCAAATGGCGGAATGGAACCAGCAGTCAGCTCGTTTGTGGCATCCTCTGCACCCGAAGCATTGAAGGGCCATTGAAGCCTTTTTTGTGCGTTCCTTCTGTCTCCTTCTGGCTGCCTGGTAAAGCTTGTCCACCTCATCTTCAGGAACTTCTTCCAACTCTTCTCGCACCTTCTCCTGATGGATGACAACGGTCTCTGAAGAGCTTCTGGTGGGCCACATATTCTTTACTGCCCCTCCTGCTGCTTCCTCTGTTGTAACCTCTCACAGAGCATCTTGTAAAGAGACATCTTCCTTAGCGAAGATCTTTTGCTGTAAGTCTCTGTTCCTTAAACCGCATACAAAACAATCGCGCAGCCTTTCTTCCAAATCTTTAAACTCACACGGTCCGGTTGCTCGTCTCAAGGCTGCAATAAAGTCCTTAGCAGATTCACCTGTCTTCTGATCTCTTTGTTCAAACATGTGTCTCCAAGGAATGACGGACAACTTGGGCTGGAAATGCTCTTTTAGAAACTTCTTTAAATCTGTGTACGTTACACCTTCCAGAGAGGCAGGGGCCACTACATTTTCTGCAATCTCAAAAGTCTCTTGTCTGCATACACAGAACAAGGTGGCAGCCTTCAACCCATCTTCACGAATTTGGTTGACTCTGAAATAGTTCTCCACCCTCTCAACGTATGATTCCCATCTTTCTGGGTGTGAGACGTCAAACTCTGATAAGCAGCCGATCTTTGCCATTGTAGCTTGCGCTTCACTACTCGCTTCTTCAGGGAAAGGGTCTTTCAGCCAAACTCACCCTCCAGCGACGCTGTACTGGCAGGATGGATGCTGACTTTAATACCGTTTTCCCTCTTCAGGACTTCTTTGGGTGAGTCTTATAGCTTCCTTCTATTTATTTTCTGAAGGATCCCACCTTCATCGCCAGTGTTAAGTCCTTGAAGTAAAGGTGAACAATGAAGACACATTTCTGCAGAACAATTCTTTATTGTGTTTTTAGTCAAAACTCCAACAACGAGCAAAGGCACACAGGCCTCCTTTTATACGTCCAAAACCCCAGCCACAATGGCAATATAGTCAGGCACGTTTTGCGCCTTGCACATGCGTGCAAGGCTGGCGCCACTCAGTCTGGTCCCGGGCAGCTTCTGCAAAGCCTGGGACCGTTGCAACATCCCGAGCCTGCATTTGCAGGCTCAGGACACAACAGAAAACGTTACATTTTTTCAAAATTAAATGTAAAGAAATGAAAGGTAAGTATGGCAATGGTCTCAGTACATGCTTCACCTTCTCCTTTGAGGGGAAGCAATTGCATTGAGAGTCAGTTTGTTGTGGTGAGTAAGACATCAGGTTGGAAATTGAGAATACTAGTCCTGCCTCAGAAGAAAAGCTTAGTGACCTTGGGCCAGTCATTCTATCTCAGCCTTTGAAAGGAAGCAGTGGCAAACCACTTCCAAATATCTTGCCCTGAAAATTGCAGGAGCTTCTTTCAGGCAGTTGCCAGGAGTCAAGATTGACCCAAAGGCCTAAACAAGCAAACAAACATTGCCTCTCCATAAAAGCTATCATCCAAGAATGGCTCAACATTTTAAATAAAAAAATACATCAGTAGTTTTCATCCAAGGCAGTACAAATAATCAACTGAAAGTTAACTCAATTATTTCAGCATTTTCTGAAATTCATTATCTGCCTTTTGGCACCAGGGTATGGGACTGGGTTTTTATATTTGCATTCATATAAAAGCATATTCATATACATAAGTACTATACTTCATTATTCTTAACCCCTGATTTGTTAATAAAGGAGAATGTGATGAAGCATGTGCTGCAATGCAAACCATGCTCCTCACATACCTATGTATGTCATTATACTGCAAGTATGAGAGGACAAAGTTTGCATTTTAATGTTATCATTTTGAAGTCAGCATGGTTAGGAATGGATACCTAGGCATGGGATATTCCAACGGTCTGCTCAAATGTTCCTATAAACAACTGATAGCCACCTCAACAAATACTGTTGTTTTAGAATCATCTAGGAAACATTATAATGTTGATTGTAATTCAAGGCTTTCAAATGAGCTGATGCACCTGAAATGCAAAGGTGCTTTCAATGGATGTACAATCAATCTGCATTTTTAGGCAATCCCAATTACTCCAGTGGTAATTAAAATGGTTTAAAAACTTGATTGGCAATCAGCTGACTTTGAGTATTAATAATTAATTAATAATTTAAAACAGGCATGCTCTTCCCAAACTGGGCTTATCCCAAAGCTTAAGTGTCAGTGAAATACTTCAGAATTGTACTTATATCCCAATTCTTTCAAATATTGCAGCCTTTACTGCTGGAAATACTGTGGATGTGGATGATGTAAGGGAGGATCTTAATGATACTGACAAGATTTCCTGTCCTGGAGGATTCGTATGACAATTTTTTTTTTCATCTTTAGACAAATGTGGTTTATGAACAAAGTTTTATGCTTTTATTTTTAAGGACTTTACAAAACAGCCTCCTAATTTCTGAACCAATGCTCTAGCTTTCATTTATTTGCTTTGATTCTCATTTGGATTGTCAAAATTCCTATGAGAAAAAATAAAATAAGTCCCTTTGCAACCATTATGCTCAACATAACTAATAGGCAATTGTCATAATTTCCTAACTTTCAAACCACTAATTAGAATGTACATAACATTTTTTCTTACAATTGCATAGTCAAGTGGAAACTCTGACTATACCCCAACAAAACAAAACAAAACAAACCACACTTTTTGTCAGTCTTTTGCTACTCTGCATTTATTTATCCACTATATATATTAAACTGTTTTCAGAATCAGAAGATATGTGCATAAATTAAAAAATAAATAAAACATAATATTGCAATATAGGAAAATCATTTTCCATAAACATTCAAGTGTTGTTTTAGACTTTTATGTTTTTATTAATTTTTTAACATAATCACCTTAATATTTGGTAAACAGTGCGTTGTCTGGATTTACATTTAACAAATATTCACTAACTATTAAATTCTATAGTCTATAATCCACATGATAACTTTACATGATTTCCTCTTTTCCCCATAGTGTTCTCTTTTACCAACCTTAAGTTAATACAATTCTTATTGTTTTAATAGGTGATAATTAAATATAAAAGTTTTCTAATATTTCTACAAATAATAATCACATCAGTATAGTATTCCTTTTCTATCTAGTCATTCTGGTTGTCTCATCATATATCCTGTTTATAGTTCTTGTTTACATTTGTTTTTCCCACAATGTTCTAAACATTTTTACTGGTTAGTCAAAAACACTATTTTAAGCTGATCGTAAACAGCGTGCTTGAATCTGGGGAAGAACATTGACTTTCTCTATCCTACCTATTTATTTTATTTATTTATTTATGAGACTTATATACCGCTTTAAGTGCAAGCACTCTCTAAGCAGTGTATACCAGTAAGCAATGTATATATATTTACATTGCCCCCAACAATCTGGGTCCTCATTTTACCTACCTCGGAAGGATGGAAGGCTGGGTCAACCTTGAGCCGGTGAGATTTGAACCACTGACCTGCTGAACACAGTCAGCTAAAGTGGCCTGCAGTGCTGCACTCTAACTGCTGCGCCACCTTGGCTCTTGTCAACTTTCCTGAAATTTTTTCCCAAGAAACAAAAAAACTCTGAAGTGAAGGAGGGGGGATTTCTGTCCCACTCTTTTGCTAACAGAAGCAGAGAATTGAACCTTTTATGGAGAACTAAAATCTGAAAAATGAACAAGTGCTGACACCTACTGGTAGATGAGGATTATGACAGCTATGGTTTTGATATAGGACTTGGTAAAATCTGGAAAGAAACTAATCTCTACTTGTGACCTTCAAAGCTTTAACAATAGAGTACAGTTGTGACAAAAAAGAAAATAATCTGGGCTATAGATAAAGTGAGACTTACAAACTTTAGGGAACAAAAAAGAGAAACTTTTTGAATTTTCTGGATTATAAGTATTTATTTAACTCTGACCTCAAAGCTATTTTCAGAGGGGGAACAATCTGGATTTTGGGATCATCATGGAAAATCAGAGATTTATAGAAAGAACTGATCAAGAAGAAATAAATACTTTTCAAGAGGAGACATATGATATGTTGAAACTAATTCAAATAACAATGATTTCAAACCACAAAGAAATCCAAAAGAACTTTGAAAATATAAACCAACTCATCTCCAATTCAATTTTATACAAAAAAAAAAAAAAAAAAAATCCAAGGAAAATACAACAGAGAAGGAACAGATAATAACTGAACATAAATTCGAGGATAGAGACTTAAAGATGAAATTCTACAAAACAAAAAAGTATGATTTAATAAAGACAACCTATATTTCAACACTACAAAATAAATTTGAGAATAAGAAAAAAGACTGGATAAAATGGACTGCAGAGATTCCAAGGAAAACACTAGAACTGGATAGACAAAAAATGATAAGAGAAGCTGTTTTAGACTTTTAAACCTCTTCATGGCATACAGCCTAGTTAGGACTGCCTAATTTCAGCCATCCACCTCATTAGATCTAGCAGAAGAAACAAGCTGTGGGTCTTGTTTGTTAAGGAACTCATTTTGGCTGGCTGCTATGGCATCCACCTTAATAGATTTTCTTCTGTTTGAAGACTACTTCAAATGTAAATTATAAGAAACATGTGACAGATGTTTATGAACTGAAAAACTGAAAGCTGCATCAAATTGTACATAAACTACTATTATAATTTTAAGAATTGATTTGGTAAACTGGAGATCTATGGAAAAATAAAAAGCACTTAGGAGAATGTGGAGAGCTACTCTTGGGGATGATTCAGATGGATAGTGAAATATATTAGACATCTACTGTCTTCTGGCTTGGTTTTAAGTTCTATCTTCTTTTAAATACATTTATTCATACATACACACATAATCAAATACATACCAATTTTACTAACAATGTCTTTATGGTGGTTCTCTAGATTCAGTACATCACATGTCAGTTCACAGAAGCTTCAGTACTTTGGATATGCATGTCTTTTTAATAGGTATTGAGGAATTCTCTATAAATTTTAAGTTGCAATGTTTATTTTAATTGTTTTTAAGGTTTAGAATGCTTCTAAAACTCTTCTAAAAGATTTTCTGATAAACTCGGAAGAAACTTTTTTTAAATGATGGCCCATCATAAGCAGTTTAGTAAAATATTTCTTCCACAATGCACAAACCTATAAGGCCAAGACAAGTTATATGCATCGAACTGTATGCTGGAAAATCCAGATTATGATCCGAGACCATTGGTATTCTGCCATTAATTATTCATCTATTGGATGTTGGTTTTATAAGATTGATCAGACTAAGAATTCAGTGCTATGTAAATTAGTACTACTTTTATTGTAATAGCCTTGTAACAGAATCTAGCCAGTGTGAAGAGGTGAAGAGCCTATAGTGTTTCCCATTTATGTTTATGTTTATAACAACAACAACAAAACAACAACAAAACAACAACAACAATAATAATGATAATAATAGAATTGGAAGGGACCTTAGAGAACTTTTAGTTCAACCCCCTGCTCAGGCAGGAAACCCTATACAATTTCAGGCAAATGGCTGTCCAGTCTCTTCTTAAAAACTTCCAGTGTTGGAGCATTCACAACTTCTGGAGGCAGGTTGTTCCACTGATTAATTGTTCTAACTGTCAGGAAATTTCTCCTTAATTTTAGGTTGCTTTTTTCTTTGATTAGTTTCCATCCATTGCTTCTTGTCCTGCCTTCAGGTGCTTTGGAGAATAGCTTGACTCTGTCTTCTCTCTGGCAACCCCTGAGAAATTGGAACACTGCTATAATGTCACTCCTAGTCCTTCTCTTTATTAAACTAGACATACCAAATTCCAGGGTTTGTTTTACCCCCCAGTCCCTTAATAATCTTTGTTGCTCTTCTCTGTACTTTCTAGAGTCTGAACATCTTTTTTACCAAAAGCGGTGACCAAAAACTGGTGACCAAAACTGGATGCAATATTCCAAGTGTGTAACGTAGAAGGTGTTATAAAGTGTTTTATGTTTTAGTTGCTAAATGTTTTCAGATTAGGTAATTGCTAGACAAAATATGAGCAGGAGAAATTGTAATTGCTTCACTTCTCAATGCATCAAGGAAATAGCAGGAAAAGTAAATTGTAATTATGCATCCCTTTTCAAGGTACAACTACATATCAAGATTATTTCTGGAATACATATGTTTGGATTAGTCTAAAATTGATCTGTATTACCTACGTTTATTTTTTAGATGGTTTGCTATTTTTTTTTATTTTTCTTATTTAAACATGAACAAAGCTCAGTAATGTATATGGTTTTAATGCAATTAAACTACTGAACAATAATGGTTGATACTATAAAAAAGCTAAGAAAGAAATTAAATAATCTACTCTTTTGATCATCAGTCATTTATATAGTATATGCTATTTTTATGCAAATGCCTATGATATCCCTTTTTATACATAGTTTTCTTAATATACATTGTTTTACAAAATATTTGATCTGAGAATGATGTGTTATAGCTGATTTCTTTCACATCCCTATGAATTATATTCATTTATTTTGAATAGAAATCACTGCCAGTATTTTTTAAAATGTCACATATTTCCTGAAAGCTCTTTTGAGGGATTTGCTCACTTCCTTATTTCTCAGGCTGTATATCAGAGGATTGAAAAGAGGTGTAAAGACTGTGTAAAAGAGGGAGACAAATTTGTTCATTTTGCTGAGAGCTACAGTCTTGGGGTGCATATATACAACTATTAATGTCCCATAAAACATTGTAACAATTATAAGATGAGTTGAGCAAGTGGAGAAGGCTTTCTTCCTTCCTGTAACAGAAGGGATTCGCAGAATGGTGATGATGATGGAGATGTATGAAGCCAGGGTAAGCAAAAATGGAGGAAAGGTTGCCACAGAAGTAGTTACAAAACTGGACAAAAGGAGTAGATGGGAACCACAGCAAATGTGTTGCATCAAAGGCATGAAGTCACAAAAGAAATGGTTCATTTCACTTGGAGCACAGAAATTTAACTGTGACATTTTTATTGTAATTGTGGTGACCATAACCATGCCACTGAACCATGATACTAACACTAACTGAAAGCAGCAACGAGTATCCACAATAGATATGTAATGAAGTGGCTTGCATACTGCAAGGTAGCGATCATAAGACATCACTGCCAGCAGATAACATTCTGTTGCTACTAGAAATCCAAACAACCAGAATTGTACAATGCATCCTCTAACAGAAATAAGTCCATCTGCAGTTAAAAGGCTGACTAGCATCCTTGGTAGAAGGGTTGAGCTATAGCAAGTCTCTAAGCAGGATAAATTTCCCACAAAGAAATACATTGGGGTGTGAAGGTTGGGGTCTGAAGCAATAAGAGCAATGATGAGAATGTTCCCTATCATGGTCACAATGTAGATCATGAGAAAAAGTAAGAAGAGGAATAGCTGCAAATCCTGGAGATCATCAAATCCCAGCAAGAGAAAATGTGTAATGATGGTTTGGTTTTCTTGCTGTATGCTACACATGGACTGCATCTGCTGGAAATCAAATATAACATAACATTTAAAAAAGGCAACAGTTGCAAATAAAATATTGCATATACAAAACAGAAAAAGGATTAATGATTTATTTAAAAACTGTTAAATTTGCTATTTAATGAGTTACATGGAAACTTTTGACTGTGGCTTAGGTACAGTCATGATCAGAGCAACCCCCAAAGAAATCTTATCACAAATGTGTTGGGGATTTCTGGAAGTTGTAGTCCTAATGGATCTAGAGAGCACTAGATTGTGAGAAAGTTGTGCTTCATCCTCTCACATTTTGCCTTGGAGTATGAAACATGATATGATATCCAAGATCACTAAAATAAAGTACAGTTGTAAAACTACGGCATCTTTCATACATTCTTTTATATATACTGTAAAGCAATAATTTTGTAACAGTTGTGTTAAGGGTTAAACTTGGGTGTACTACTTTAATAAAATCCAATACTAATACCACTACAACTTAGATGCTATGGATTAGGATACATCAGCTTGTTCTCTGCCCTTAGTTTTTCTATTCTATTCTAGTTCATCATATGGAACTTATATTCTTCATAGATTACATTCTCATTCATGAAATGCAGGTCCCATTGTTAACAATAGTTGGAAAGCTCTTCATATTACCTAATAACAAACAGTTTGAGATACTTAATGAGATTTGCTTGCCTCATAGTATGTAGTATATTAAAGTAGAGATTGTTATTTAATTCTGCAATAACTGGATCTATTTTTTCTCTTCAAATGCACTCTCTGCAATACGTTTCCAGCTGTTTGAACTGAACATCCTTTAGTCCAAGATGCTCTGCTTCTATTTTTATATAGTTCCCCCAAGAAATCTGTTTTTCCCTCTACACTATTGCAATATGTAGACATTTAATAAGGTATTCCAGCTAGGAATGGACTGGGTAACTGCATACAATTTTTATGATTTTACAAAGAGAAATACCATTTTGGGAGAATGGAGAAGACGGCAGAAACTGTGAAATACAATTTTTTGAACCAGCTTTGCAAAATATTATATTTTTCTTTGACATGCAATCCTGAATAGGTTGAGGAGTTGTTGAAAAATTGTAGGTGGTAAACTTTTACTCCTGACATTGATTGAATAAGTATGGATTAGAAGAGTTTGTTGTAAAATTCATAAAGAATAAAATTCTTCTCAATACTCTTAAATAAATGAGAGAAGATTGGATAGTAAGCTGTTTGTAATTATAATTAGGATTTATTGACCAACAAAATAAAAAAAAATTGAGGGACAAAATTATACATGGTAGAGGAAACAGAGAAGTCACAGAAAAGCAGAACCAATGAAAAGCTGAAAATATAATATAATATAATATAATATAATAATAGAATAGAATAGAATAGAATAGAATAGAATAGAAGTGGAAGGGACCTTAGAGGTCTTCTAGTCCAGCCCCCTGCTCAAGCAGGAGGACCTATACTATCTCAGTCAAGTGACTGTCCAGCCTCTTTTTAAAAATCTCCAGTGATTTAGTGATGATTTCTGGAGGCAAGTTGTTCTACTGGTTAATTGTCCTCACTGTCAGAAAGTTTCTCCTTAATTACAGGTTGCTTCTCTCTTTGATCAGTTTCCAACCATTGCTTCTTGTCCTGCCCTCTGATGCTTTGGTGAATAACATGTTCCTTCTTCTTTGTGGCAGCCCCTCAAATATTGGAATACTGTTATCATGTCTCCCCTATTTCTTATTTTCTTTAGACTAGCCAAACCCAAATATTGCAGCTGTTCTTCGTATGTTTTAGTCTCCAGGCCTTTAATCATCTTAGTTGCTCTTCTCTGAACTTTTTCCAAACTTTCAACATCTTTTTTGTGATATGGTGACCAAAATTGGCTGCAGTATTCTAGGTTTGGTCTTACTAGGGTTTTATAAAGCAGTACTAATACTTCGTGTGATGTTGATCCTATGCCTCTGTTTATACAACCCAGGATTGTATTAGCTTTTTTGGCTGCTGCTGCTGGCTCATAGTCAAGTGATCGTCCACTAGGTCTCCAAGGTCCATCTCACAGTTACTGTTTTCAAGCCAGGCCTCACCCAATCTGTACTTGTACCTTTGATTTTTCCTACCTGAATGTAAGACTTCACTTTTCTCCACATTGAAACTCATTTTGTTGGATAGGGCCCATTGTTCAAGTTTGTCAAGATTTTTTTGGATCCTGAGTTTGTCTTCTTGGGTGTTGACTACTCCTGCCAGTTTGGTGTCATCTGCAAATTTGATGAGTTCCCCTTCAATTCCCTCTTCTAAGTCATTGATGAAGATATTGAAGAGTATTCAGGGCCACTTCTGTGAACTGAGATAATTCCATCCAAATATGAGTTTCACAGTGTTTGCTTTCTCTTAGTCAACTCCCTTTTTCTCCTTATATTTGTTCTGTAACTGGGCATAAGGATACTATATTCTTATAGCCTGCCCTTTTCAGTTCTTTTGACAATCACTCATTCCTTGCCACAGATCACACATTATTCATTATATGTCCACCAGTATTTACATTAAAATGTCTCCATCCATTTTCCCGTTTTCAATAATATTCTATAAAGGTACACAAAGATTGTATATTCACTTGCATTATTTTTTCACAGATATATCCATCTTTAGAGCCATGCTCCCAAGTTTCCCTGTCTAAAAGATTTTGGACTTTTCAGATCTATTGTCTTTCTTGCATCAAATACTCTATCTAAAATTCATTGCAAATAATTTGGGTTTCCTAGCAACAACAAGTTTTTAATTCTATTCGCTCTGCTGGAGACTCTTTGTTTAGCACTTTTCATGTATAATATTTCCAAAACCTTTTTTTATTTCCAGGAATATTGCTTGACATTTTATTTGTCTTTTTAAAATTCTTAATCAATCTTGGCTTTCTGGCTACATTCTTTGCAACTACCATTTTCTAACCCCCACACTGACTCTGAGTATTGTAGTACCTTTGCAAGATTTTTGGAAGTAGCTTGCCATTACCTTCCTCCTAGTGCTGAGAGAGCATGGCTGGCACAAGCTTACCCAGCTGGCTTTGTGCCAAAGGCAGGACAAGGACTCACAATCTCCCACTTTTGCTTGATGCTTTAATCTTTAAAATGAATTGGCTTTCATTCATACACATGATATATTTCTCTTATTCTCACTTTCAAGGCATTCATTCATTTTACAGTTGCTATTCATGAAATTGGAAGTAAAGTCTGTTGTTGAATTAGTTCAGTATTGGCATATCTCATTTTTAAAAGAATATTAAATTATGACTGATCTCAGCTCTCCCCCCCCCAAATGCCCAAATTCTTCTGTGCTGCCTTGCTGTGGTGGGAGGTGTTCATGGGGAGAATGTGTGAAGAATACTCAAAGGGTATGCCAAAAGAATCTTCATACAAAGACATGAAGGTCATCTCAGCTGCCCAGCTAAAGCGAGCAGGTACTTATATTAGGTAGCAGCATATGAAAGATGCTGGAGGCAGATAATTATTTTAGTGACAATGACAAAGGCGTCAATTCATAGCGTATGGGAGAAGACAGTGGCAAACTATTCTTGTATTATTACTATGAAAACCACATGAAGAAAATAAAAAAATGATTGATGATTGCAAGATGGCTAGATTCAGTTACAGTAACACGAGTGCACCATTGAAAGAGATGGAGGGCCAGATTAGGAACAGAGCATCATAGAGAAAATCTATCTAAGTCTCAACAAGATAGTTGAGCATCTAATCAAATCCAGTTGCTGAAGTTTTAAAACACTTATTATTTTTTAAAATAAAGATAACAGAACTGACCCTTTCCTATGGGAAAAGGAAAAAACAATAAATCAGGAGGGACATTTGTTCTGATGAAGTAGTAGATAAGGAAGAGAGGAAATAAAAACAAATAGCTTTAAGTTTTAGAACAGAAATGAATCTAGAAAGAAGAAAAAGGAACACAGACAGTTCAGGATAGCAGAGGAGTTTTGAGGATATTTGAGGAAAGAGAGCAGCTGGCTAGGCTCAGAGATTCAGATAGATACATTAGAAATGTTTAGGAAAATCCAGGACTGAAGACTAGACTGGAAATTTAAAAAACAAAATCCGAGAAAACATCAGCAACAACTATACTACTGACAAAAGAACTGCATAGAGGTGTCCATAAAGTTTCCAGGAATCAACTTCAGGTTAATCAAGTCTTTATTTTCAGATAAAACAACAAAAATACTGATATGGTCATTCTGAACATTTTTATTTATACATATTCCTATAGATCAGGTAGTAATTGGTTCAACAAGATCAGAGGCAAGCAGCCTGATTATAAAGACCCAACTCTGTAATGTTTGGTTTTTAATTTAATCTTCACTGATGGTCAGAGACTAACCATAGTTTACTTAACCAAGAGAAAGATTTTTAGGTGACCACAACCAACATAGATTTGCAGAAATTACAATGTTGGAGAAACCTGTTAAATGCATCATTAATAAAAGAAAATGCTTGTATTTTTTTTTTTTATAATTACATCTTCTTTAGAATAGTCAGCATTCATTCTGGATCAGTGCATATCAGTTGCCAAGATATTGTGAGAATACTACTACTGTTTTAATTGACACGACGCTGGAAATATGTCACACAACTAAATCTTTCTTTTTTTTTGCACTATTCCCATTTAGGTAGAGATGTTCCTATTGCTACTCATATGACCTTTCTTATAGGTTACATTAAAATAAACAGAGATACCCTACTACTGAGAAAAAAAAAATAAGAACCAAAGATGATCTCTTTTTGTCCAACTTTCAGCAAGGAAGAAATTGCTCTTTGATCAGTTTTCTTCAAGAGTACATATCAGTATCTGAATGTCATGGAACTGGGACTGGAAAAGAATCAGTAGTCCCAAAATAAAAGACTTAAATTCAAAGGACACCAGAAATAGTTGTATTTATAGTTCATTAGCTCTTCTTATTTAGAATTTTCTTTCAGTGGTTAGTTCAGTGTTTTTTCAGTTCTTCCATTATACCCCAATTTGTCAAAGATTGAATTATTTTTTGCAGGTAAAGCTTTGAGATATGGTATTTTTTCTTTCAAATGCCTAATAATTACATTTTTAATTACAGTGGCAAACTCTGAAATCATTATATAATCATGGCCATTAGTATTATAAACCGATTCTGGACATTAAAGAATTGAAATTACATAAGTCTGCACCCAAGTTGCAGATAAGAATGTTTTATTATGCCAGCAGATCAAGGAGATAACAGTCCTCTAAACATTTAAAACTTTATATTAATTTTAAATACTGACTTTTAAATATCTTGGAATTGGAACAACCCAGTCCAAGCTTTAAACAACTCAAGATATTAGACTTATATATACTGAACAGTATGAAAATTATAAGAAAATAAGAATTTGTATTATAATTGTCAACCTCATTACTACACTTTTCCCACGAAAAATAAGACATGACTTTTGATGATTAATTTATGATCTGAAAAAGTAAAAATACTTTAAAATGGATTTCCAAGATTATATTCAATGTAATATAAAAATAAAAATGTGGAGTGAATGTAGCAATATCTAATTTCAAAAGTACAGTCTATTTACCCCTATTGTCATACCTGTATTATTTGAAAGAAAAAAGGAAAGGGAAACATATACTTGGGCATTATTATAGGTCAGGAGCCAAATAATTTTATAGCAAGTTTCCCAACTGAATTGCAATATAAATAAACATGACAAAATCTCTTTTATTTTAGATAAAATGTTTGAATCTAAATTAGAGCAGTTGAAACAGAACTTCACTTCAATCAGTTGGGCAGCTATAATTTCCTAGTATGTTATACTGCATTCAGTGGAGTTTATATTAATGAAATATATGAATGCAAGTTTACATTATCTAGCTACCATTCTCTAGTTCTCACACAACACTATATTGGTGATCTTTCCTGGACTTGATTTAAAACCTGGTATTTAATTATCACAAGATAAGAATAGACTCCAGTCATAGCCCACTTCTAGTTGTATGAAAGTTGAATTTGCTTTAAATAAATGTAATACTCTTTCAGAGAAATGACAGAGTTTCATTAACAATTTGAATTCTTATGTATTTTATATCATTTTTGCAGATATCATTTTGTAACAATGGCCAAAAGTGAAGAACAAAATCAAACCATTACCAAATTTCTTTTGCTGGGATTTGGAGATTTTGGTGATCTGCAGTTTCTTCTCTTTGTCCTCTTACTGATGGTCTATATTATGACCATGGTTGGGAATATCCTTATCATTGTCCTGATTGTTACTGATTATCATCTTCACACTCCTATGTACTTCTTCCTGTGTAATTTGTCCTGTCTTGAGACATGCTATAGCTCTAATATTCTTCCAATAACATTGACCAACCTTCTATGTAAGGATCCAATAGCTATTTCTATAATTGGCTGCATGATACAATACTACTTCTTTGGTTTCTTGGCAGCCTCTGAATGTTACCTTCTAGCAGCAATGTCTTATGATAGATATGTAGCAATCTGTAATCCACTACTTTACAAAGCCATTATGAATGGCAGGGTTTGTCTGAAGCTTGTGGCTGGATCCTGGATAGGTGGCTCATTGGCTATTAATATAACTATGTATCTAATGTACCAGCTAAAATTCTGTGGCCCCATTGAAATCAACCATTTCTTTTGTGATTTCAATCCAATATTAAATCTTGCATGCAACAATACACATGTGATTGAAATTTTAACTGCATTATTAGCTGCTGCATGTTCATTGCCACCTTTTATGTTGACTTTGACATCCTATGTTCATATAATTTCTACTATTGTGAAAATGCCATCCGCCAATGGAAGGCAAAAGGCATTCTCAACTTGTTCCTCACACCTCGTGGTGGTGTCCCTTTTCTATGGTTCAATAATGATTGTCTACATTTTGCCTAAAACAGATGGACTGCGAGAAATCAACAAAGTCTTGTCTCTGTTTTATACAGTCCTGACACCTTTATTAAATCCCTTGATATACAGTCTAAGAAATAGGGAGATAAAAGAGGCTTTTGGAAAAGCAGTTACTAAATTATGTGCTGTTAAAAAAATACACCACTGGAATTTAGTTTGAATGTTTAATAAAATGCTAGTTGGGTTCCTATTTGGTTAAAGATGTTGGTTTATTGTCTCTTTCTCTTCCACTACACAAAGCAACTATTTTTTCAAAGGGTACATGTGATTAAGATGTCTTCTGTTGATTTAATTAAAATCTGGTGGATTCACAGTAAGACCATGATTTCTGCCGAAACACATTGCTGCTTTTATAATACTTCCTGGATTGACCATGCAACCATAATGTTATGGAAAGCTATGATAGCACCGAATGTATGAGGCAAATACAGTCATATCAGTTGAGTTTCTTGTAGTACTATTCATGTTGAACTCTGTCCCCTTCCACTTAATCTAATTTATACTATGGACCAAATAAATTAGATAAATAGATTCTGTCTTTTATAAATAAATAAATAAATACAACAAACAGATAAACCTTTTACTATATTATTCAAAGTATGTTTTACACATGTTATATTTAGAGTTTCCCCAGTAACTTAAAATGTATGTTCTCTACTTTCAGCTCAACAGATTGCAATTTAGCACAATATAATAATTTATTATCTTCATTTGCTTAAGCTTGTCTCATATATAAATATATTATTTAATATAAGCAGTATACTGATACTATATAAATACTAAATGTTTAATCAGAATATAATTGTGTGATGTGAAGTGTTGTGTCCTGAGCCTGCAAAGGCAGGCTCGGGATGTTGCAATGGTCCCGGGCAGTTGCAAGCTGCCCGGGACCAGACTGGCTGGTGCCAGTGCTTGCGCGCATGCGCGGGGCGCGCAGCACACCTAAATGTTGCTTTTTGGCTCGGGAATCATCTTTAAGAGAAGCTGAGAGGTTTGTTCTGCTCAGAGTTGTAACGGGGGCTACTGAAGACCAATAAAGAGTTCCTGAAACCACAGAATGTCTCGCGTCGTCATTGCCATTAACTGAGGACTCAACACTGGCGACGAAGGTGGGATTGCCTTACAATTACACAAAGGATTGTAAGCTTACCCTGGAGTCCTGAGACAGCGAGGAAACGGCATTAAATTCAGCAACTGCCTGCCAATACAGCTTCGTTGGAGGTAAGCTGGCTGATAGACCCTTCCTGCTTTACTGAAAATGGCAAAGATAGGGAAACTTTCTGAGTTTGATGTTACACATCCAGAAAGATGGGAATCTTATGTGGCCCGAGCAGAAAATTATTTCAGAGTAAATCAAGTGAGAGAAGAGGGCTTAAAGGCCGCCACCCTGCTGTGTGTTTGTGGTCAAGATGCATTTGAAATTGCTGAAAACTTAGTAGCCCCTGCACCTCTTGAATCTGTTACCTACACAGATTTAAAGAAATTATTAAAAGAGCATTTTCAGCCCAAGTTGTCTGTTATTGCATGGAGACATACTTTTGAACAGAGGGATCAACGGGCTGGTGAGTCAGCTAAAGAGTACATTGCTGCATTAAGAAGAGCAGCTAAACATTGTGAGTTTAAAGACTTAGAGGAAAGGTTGAGAGACAGATTTGTATGTGGGCTGAGAAACAGAGATGTGCAGCAAAGACTTTTTGCTAAAGAGGACATATCGTTCCAAGATGCCTTGAGAGAGGTTACTGCAGAAGAGGCAGCAAGTGGGGCAATCAAGAATATGAGGCCTATCAGAAGTACTCCAGAAGCTGTTTTCGTGCACCACGAGGGAGTCCAAGGAAGCTCGGAAGAGGAACCTGATGAAGAAGTAGATCATCTCTACCCAACCAAAGAAGGGAAGCAGAGGGAAGGCAAAGAAAAGTCTTCACCTGTACCCAAGTGCTTCGGGTGTGGAGGTCGCCACAAGAAGACTGACTGCAAGTTCCGTTCTGCAATCTGTAGAGCATGTGGGAAGCAAGGCCACATAGCAGCTGTGTGTCTGGGCCATCAGAAGAATTGCACCTGAAAGGTACCAGGGTCCCCAGCCAAAACAGGGTGGGTTTCTGTGCTTCATGAAGAAGCATTTATAGGACAGGCAAACACAAGCCACTCAAAAAGAAACTGTCACTTAAGGTGAAATTGCAAGGGGTTCCATTGGTCATGGAACTAGACACTGGGTCTACTCTTTCAATCATCTCCATTCACACATTCAGAAAGATTTGTTCTGGTAGTGGTTTTCAGGCCAAGCTCAGGCCTTCTAATATAGTGCTAACAGACTTTCAAAACTCCA
This sequence comes from Crotalus tigris, assembly GCF_016545835.1. NCBI lineage: Eukaryota > Metazoa > Chordata > Lepidosauria > Squamata > Viperidae > Crotalus > Crotalus tigris. Next base: position 97,412 of record NW_024097294.1, read on the forward strand.
AAGTGTGTGTTAAGGGGGAGGCCACCCTTAACGTACAGTATAAGGATTTTGAAGGTCCATTAGATGTATTGATAGTGGGGGGTGAGCGCACGAGTCTCATAGGACTCGATTGGTTTGAGGCCTTGGAAATACAAGTTACAGGGCTCAATAGCATGCAAACAGTAGATTTACAGGAAGTCTGCAAAGAATTTGCAGATGTTTTCAGCCCCCAGCTGGGCACATACAAAGGGCCCCCAGTCTCTTTGAAGTTGGACCCTACTGTCACTCCTATCAGAGTAAAGGCAAGAAGGGTACCTTTTGCTTTAAAAGGGAAAATTGATGCTGAATTGGACAAATTAATTCAGCAAGGAATTTTAGAATCTGTTGACTCCAGTCCTTGGGAAACTCCCATAGTCACGCCTCTTAAGGCTAATGGGGACATTCGCATCTGTGCAGATTACAAATGCACTCTCAATAAGGCATTGCAACAACATGCCTATCCTGTAGCTGTAGTCAGCCATATTCTGGCCTCCCTCAGGGGGGGGGGGATGTTTTTGCAAAGCTTGACTTAGCACAGGCTTATCAACAGCTGCCTGTTGATGAAGCTGCTGCTGTAGCACAAACCATTGTAACTCATAGGGGGGCATTCAAAGTCCAGAGACTACAATTTGGAGTAAACGTGGCTCCTGGAATTTTCCAAAGTGTAATGGAAAATACCTTGAGGGGTATACCAGGGGTTTGCCCCTATTTTAATGATCTCTTAATTGCTGGAGACTCCACCCAAAATCTGGCTGAGAGATTGAGGGCTGTCCTGCTGTGGTTCCGGAAAACAGGACTCAAGCTTAAAAAGGACAAATGTAAAATTGGGGTGCCGTCTACAGATTTTCTGGGATTCAAAATTGATGCCAATGGGATTCATCCTACTGAGTCCAAATTAAAAGCTGTCATGCAAGCTCCTAGACCTAAGTCCAAAGCTGAACTGCAAGCTTTTCTGGGACTCTTGAATTTTTATAATTCATTCATTTCTAACAAGGCTAATGTAGCTGAACCACTTCATAGGCTTCTGGACAAACAGGCAGTGTGGCAGTGGTCACAGGCACATGAAGCAAGCTTCAATGAGGTTAAGGCCTTGCTAACATACAACAATGTGCTTGCACACTTCAATGAAACTCTTCCTGTGTGCATCACTTGTGATGCTTCTCCTTATGGAGTAGGAGCAGGTACTCAGTCACCTCAGACCAGATGGAACTCAGGTTCCTGTTGCATATTACTCCAGAACCTTGTCTTCTGCTGAAAGGAATTATGCACAGATAGACAGGGAAGCCTTAGCTGTTGTTGCTGGAATTAAAAAATTCATGATTTTTTATATGGCAGACATTTCACGGTCTACACTGATCATAAGCCTTTGTTGGGGTTGTTTACCACTAACAAACAGACCCCCCACATCATCTCCCCCAGGATGCTCAGATGGTCAATATTCCTGTCAGCATATGACTTTTCTCTAATTCACAAACCTGGCAAAGAAATGGGCCATGCTGATGGCCTCAGTAGATTACCCTTACAAGTAGTAGAGGCTGACCCAACCCCGGCAATCAACATCCTTTTAATTCAGGCACTGCCTGAATCACCTCTAAACGCCAGGGATGTGGCTGCTGAGTTAGCCACAGATCTCACACTCTCTCGTGTCTTATCCTGGGTTTTGTCTGGATGGCCAGAGAGTTGTCCAGGCACTGAGTTTCAGAGTTTCTGGCTGAAAAGGAACGAGTTATCCACTTTCCAGGGTTGTCTGCTGTGGGGCAGCAGAGTTGTCATTCCTACCTCAATGAGGTCTAGGGTCTTAGGTTCCCTTCACAAGGGTCATCCTGGCATTGTACGAATGAAGGCGCTTGCGCGCAGCCATCTGTGGTGGCCTGGGTTAGACAAGGAAATTGAGGCTAAGGTGCACGCTTGCCACCTTTGTCAGTGCTCACGCCCAGAAATGCCTCAGGCTCCTGTGCATAGATGGGAAGAAACACAGTCTCCATGGTCTAGGGTGCACATCGATTACGCTGGGCCCTTTCAGGGTCAATTCTTCTTGGTCCTGGTTGATAGCTATTCAAAATGGCTTGAGGTTGTACTTGTCTCTTCCACCACCACTGCAAAGACTATCCAAGTATTGAGGGGGATTTTTGCTGCACATGGGCTTCCGGATGTTTTGGTGTCTGACAATGGCCCTCAATTCCAAGCTTTCTTACAGGCCAACATGATTTGTCACGCCACCTCTGCGCCCTTCCACCCTTCCACCAACGGGATGGCTGAATGGATGGTCCGCATCACCAAGGATGCTTTAAAGAAACGGACCTATGGGGACTGGCATCACAAGTTGGCTTACTTCCTCCTTGCTTACCACACTACACCTTCCACTTCTATGGGGAGAAGCCCAGCTGAACTTCGCTGGGGGCGCAAACTGACTACTAAACTTGACTGGTTGCACCCGGACAGATTGCCTCCTAGGGGTACACAACCCAGGGCACCGAGGCAATTGCAAGTGGGTGCCCCTGTATGGACCTGTAACTACAGGCCAGGTCACTTGTAGGTTCCTGCTCTAGTTTGCAAGGTTACAGGTCCTTTGTCCTACGAGGTCTCCTTGGATGACGGTCGTATCCTGCGACGGCATATCGACCAGCTGCGTACAAGACTGCACTTACCTTCAGAGACTCCTGGTTCTTTTCCAGGGGGTGAGGGGGACCCCTACAGGCAAAGGGAGGGGTGTTGGCAGCAACCAGGCCCCAACAGAGAGGCCACAGATGGCCTATCACAAGATTCCGCAAGTGTTCTGAACAGGAATTCAGGGGAACCAGCTAGCACACAGGCTACAGTGCATACTCCAGCCAGGGAGTCACCCCGGGGGCATAATCATTACACACATAAACCTTTCAGCACTCCAGTCAGGGAGAATAATCGGGAGCATCCTAATAACTCAAACATTGCAAGAGAGCTGGCACACAATCAATGCAATTGGCCCAACATCGCCACCGTCCCCAGAAAAGGACACTTCTACAGGGAAATGATAGAAGGGCCAAATCCAGATCCTGAACCCTCTGGTTCAACAGAGGGGGCAACTGAGTTTTGAGACAGTACTGAAATTACAGACAGTCCTACTATGGAACTGGGGAGTGGAGGAAGGCAGCCTCATGCTAGGTCCAGTGTGGGCTCGAGAGGCTCTTCAGAGTTGCCCAACAGTGGCAGCCTTCTAGAGGGGCCAGAACGCCTGCAACTAGGCAGGTCAACCAGGTTAGAGAGAGAGCAAAGTCCTGGTCTGACGAGCCTGGTGGGCAAGCAAGCAGGTCAGGAAATGGGGCATGGTCCACGGGGGCCACCAGGGTCTGAGAAAGGGGGTGAACCTATAGCCTCCTCTGGACAAGGTGTACCTGGGAATTATCAGGGCCTACGAAGATCACAGAGAGATAAGAGGTCTCCCAAATATCTTGAAGATTTTATAACTCTGCTGGCCAAGCAGAAACAGTAAGAGGGTGTTTCTGTGGAAGCCGGAAAAGGGAATACTGGGAATTAATCCCCAGAACAATAGCATGGTAGCATTGAGCAAGGGTGGGCACACTACGCTCATGTTGAGGTCGCGTGTAATTACTCATGTAGTCTTAGCCGGGGGGGAAGGGGTGTTGTGTCCTGAGTCTGCAAAGGCAGGCTCGGGACGTTGCAATGGTACATGCGCGAGGTGCGCAGCGCGCCTAAATGTTGTTTTTTGGCCCGGGAATCGTCTTTAAGAGAAGCTGAGAGGTTTGTTCTGCTCAGAGTTGTAACGGGGGCTACTGAAGACCAGTAAAGAGTTCCTGAAACCACAGAATGTCTCGCGCCGTCATTGCCATTAACCGAGGACTCAACATGAACCATGTTGATTCACAAGGAATCAGCATCTTTTTGATACTAGCCCCTGTAAACTAATTACCAAGGTAGAAAATCTTCAATATTTTATGTGTAATCAAACATTATGTTTTGAAGTTATATTTAAACTAAAATACATTTACTCAGCCTGGTGCTTTCTAGTTATCTTAGGAGCATGAGTGCCAGAATTATAAGATGGGAAATCTTGGCAAATCTAAAGTTATCATGGAGAGAAATAAAACCTAGATTATAATTTCTGTTATTTCTAACATCTCATCATACACTCACTCATTTACACACACACACACACACACACACACACACACACATTTGAGTTACAAATAACTTGAGGCAATGAACCTAACCAGTACACCTTCTTCCTCCTATTTTCCACCACAACAACAACCCTGTGAGGTGAGAGTGACTGGCCCAAAGTCACCCAGCTAGCTTTCATGGCTAAGGCAGACCAACGCATGGTCTCCTGCTTTTCATGCTAATGTATTAGTATAACAAGATATGTAGTCTAATAAAAGTATGATGTTTCCATCCTTGATCTAAATAAAGTTAGATTTAGAAATCCCTTACAGATGCAGAACCTGAAATAGATCAAATTGTACTATGGGGAAAAAGAGTAATCCCCTCCCTATTCAAGAATATGAATGTCCTGATTGCATCTCAGTTCTCTAACTGCGATCATAGATCTTTCCTGCATTCTTAGAGGAATAGTTTCCATTCTGACGCTCAGGGTATTTTGGGAAGAAACTTGTCAGAATCCTCCAGATTCCATGGCCAATGGCTATGCTATCTGTCTTATTTTGCCAATTCTAGTTCCAAACTATTTGGAAAATTGGACAGCCCAGAGTTAAAGAAGTGCTTTAGCTGTAGTATGATGATGTAATGAATTTGGGTACTTCTATCTCCGCTTTCCTTTTCCAGTAGCAAGGAAGTGAAAGCAGATTTTTGAATGATTATTTTCTAATGGTTTGTGGCCAATTTAAAAGTGCCATTTTTGTGTTGCACCTTTTCTCGCACCTACCTCTCTCTCTCTCTCTTTTTGTAGAGCAAGGGTCTGATATGAACTGGAACATGTTAAGAGCTGCATGGAAGAATGGAGCTAACTGATGCAGTGAAAAGCAGAAAGAGGTCCAGATTAAAAATAATACCTTAAACTTTCAGCTTTCACTTTTACAAGTTATTTTTCTTTTACATAGTTTCTTCCACCCAATTTCTTTCTGGAAATCAGAAATATCAAGATTTCTAAGTCTATTAAAATGGGAGAGTGAATTGCTGTGGTTGTGGGTTGCACAGAAATTCCTCCATGGAGTGTATCTGGATTCCATTTCAATATGTCCCAATTGTACGGGTGAAGCATGCTTGAGAACTTTATACATACGTATATGTATTATATATGTATGTATATACTGTATGTATATGCATGTATGTATGTTTGTATATATGTACACACACACACATATATATTTAGAAGACAAATTTGCCCTATTGATTGTATTAACAATGATATCCCCATTTTATGTTCGTCCCATTTTATTCTGTTTGGGGAAAATAAGCATGTAAAATCTATCACAAGCTATGCGGACTTGTTTTATTTTTCAGAGTCTTCTTCTCCCCAAATGATTTTTTTATACTTTCTTCTGTCCTTAAGCATTTTGGGCATTGTGTTCAAGGGAGCTGTGATTGTTTAGCTATTTTCAGTTTCCCCTGGGCATCAGCATTTAGAGACACTGAGTCTTCCTTTAGGATAAGCTGAGCTAATTTGCACAGCAGGGACTGTGCCATTCAATATAAGTTAAACTTAAGGTTAGGATGACAATGTTCTTTCTTTTCTTTTTTTGAGAGTGTCCAATTAGATTTCACTTCAATTATTTCCTTTATTTATGTCAGTCCTGAGTCTAAACTAGAGGTCAAGGCAAGGTCAATCGGAGAATCTGGTGCTGATGATGACAAAAGATGAAGAGCTACTCATTGAATATACTTCCCACAAAGGTAATTCGAATTGCTGCACACCTATTTAGACAACCAGGTGTAGCAGACAACAATTTTTCACACCTCTATTTTTCTTCCATTTTCTTCTTCAACATGATAGGGACATTATGCTGCAGCCCCAAGTCTTTCTATTTCTGATTTTAGCCAGGTATAACTTCTGTCCGAGTGATGCATTCCATTTAATTCTGTTCATAACATGAAATGAAACTTTGTTTAGGACTCTTTCAAGTCTTCTTGAGGTTAGATTTTTCAATTTTTTAAAGATGCATTTTTATTATCATTTTACAAAATTGTTGAAACAGCATTGAGCATTCTATTTTGGTAGAACACTGGCATTGAAGTATGAAATACTCAGCAAATAGGTGAGAAAAGATGAATACATAGAAATTGTTCTCTCTGGTATAAACTCTTGAAATGTTAATATACCTACAATTGTGCCCATCCCATTCCCAAAGGAGTCAGCTTCATGCTTCTTAAAAGAGATATATATATATATATATATATATATATATATATATATATATATATATATATATATATATAAAATGGAATTTATTGATAGTAAATTTAGAAGTTTGTATATAAAAGGGGAAAGTAATGGCAACATATTCTTATAGTTTTGCCCAATTGTAGAACTATTATATGCCTGACATCCTAAGAATGAACTCTCAAAGTTTTATTTGCTGGATAATATTTAGGCAGAAAGAGAATTTGGGAAAGAAAGTCACAGTACATTCACATTATATATGAGAGTATAATTCCTAGTATTTAAGTTATTTCACTAAACAATAGAGAAAATATAATGCAAAATAAGCTTTAAATTTATATATACATGGCAAATTATAAATAGTATTATAAATAGTATGAAGTACCATATCTCCTGTGTGAATAAACAAGAGCAAAAACAAAAGCAGAACAGTTATTGTGTAAGAAAATCTTACCTAACGGATGTTCATTTGCAGAATGCGATTGAGATTTTTGGACTAGTGAATGTTGAGCATATTGTGGAAACTGAATTTAGCTGGAGTGAAAGTCAATAGCTTTTCACAATCTCTTGTGCTGAGCTAAGTGATAATAGCATGCTAATCTTGGCAAATTTGAAAACAACATAGAAGAATCACTTCAAGTTGGACATTAGATGGAAGGTTTTCAGTAAAAAAAAAGCAAAAAGCAAATGAAACTAATTTCCTCTGAATCTCATTTCCTAATTTCAGTTAGTGCTGAGAAAAATGAACAGATTGCTCAAGACTTTTGTTCATCTTCAGGACAGCTCTTTAATAAAACATATTATGAACTTCACATAAGCAAGAGTGAATTCAGTGAGACTTTCCACAAAAAAACAGAAGTTGACAAACTTTTATTTTAGAACCATAACTTCTGAACATTTCCCTGATCTCATCATGTTCACCTATTTGTTCTCAAATCACTTTTTCTCGGGCTCTTATATATTGTACTGCTGTGGCTTGTAAAATGAAATTCAGACAATTTCATTCACCTTTATGTATTTCATATTCATAAACTGCTTTATAATTGTGGTACTTGTTTAAGAACTGCATATCTAATTTCTGATCATCTCAAATACTTTTTTGTATCATATTTATCATACACATTTGTATCATATTTGCAGGCATAACAGTAGCAGGACAAGAGAACCAAACTGAAATCACAGAATTATATTTGATGGGATTTGTAGGACTTGGGGATCTGCAAGTTCCTGCCTTCTGCCTCTTCTTACTTATCTACCTTGTTACCATGGTTGGGAACATCCTCATCATTTTGCTGGTTGTTACTGATTCTCACCTTCACATCCCCATGTATTTATTCCTGGGTAGTTTCTCTTTCCTGGAGATATGCTACAGTTCTAATATCCTTCCAATGATGTTGGCTAGTCTCATTCATGGTGGGAGAAAATTAATTTCTGTAACTGGCTGTATAACACAATATTATTTGTTTGGTCTCTTGGCAGTTGCTGAATGTTGTCTCCTAGCGGCAATGTCATATGATAGATATGTAGCGATCTGTAAGCCACTCCATTACACAACATTAATGAATGACAAAATTTGTGTCCAGTTTATAGTTGGATCATGGATCCATGGTTTATTTGTTATGACCTTAGTTTTATATCTAATGCACCTGTTAAAGTTAAAGTTCTGTGGGCCCAGTGAAATCGATCACTTCTTTTGTGAATTGAATCCAGTATTAAAGCTAGCGTGCAGTGAAACTTACTTAATTGAACTTGCAACTACTTTGTTATCTGTCCTGTGTATTTTGCTTCCTTTCTTTTTAACTTTGGCATCTTATGTTTTTATTATTTCTACTGTCATGAGAACGTCATCTGTCAGTGGAAGGAAGAAGGCTTTCTCAACCTGCTCCTCACATCTCATGGTGGTATCCATTTTCTATAGCACATTAATGATTGTCTACATTTTGCCCAAAACAGATGGCCTGAAAAGAATCAACAAAATTGTATCTTTATTTTATACGATTCTGCCCCCTTTGTTGAATCCCCTGATATACAGTTTACGAAATAGGGAGGTAATAGAAGCACTTAGAAAAGCAGTTGCTAAATTATATGCCATTGAAAGAATATACCACTGTAATCTAGTATGAACACAGAGAGAGAGAGAGAGGCACACACACAGAGATACACACATACATCTCTATCTCTATCTTATCTCTATCTCTATCTCTATCTATATATCATCTATATCTATCTATATCTTTCTTTATGTTGTGTTATTTCCCAATAAAATCAAGATTTGGGATTCTTTGAGAACACCATCACATTTCTTGATTTCTCCAGATTATTATGATTAAAGATTAGGGATACTAAAGAATTCTGCCATAATTTTGTCCTCCTCACCAAGAAAGTCAAACCAGGATGAATGGTATAAACAAGTGAATTTGGTTATTTTCATTTTATTCTGAGAAATAAAGATTCTGATGAGTTGTATGATGTCTCATAAATTGTATCAGTTGGGTTGAAAGTTTCTTCCTGTTTTAATTTTTAAGAAATCCAGCACATTTAGAAAAAAAGAAGAATTTTATAGAAGCTTTTTTTCCTCCTGCAGATCTTCCTGGATTAACCAAGTGATTATCTTTGGAAATATGGTTACACAAGCATCAAAGCATCTGATGTCTTAAATGGGAGGGTGGAGGCAGAGGTAGAATTGCTGCTGACTCTGCTGATATCCCACCAGTGGTGGGATTCAGATATATGAACAACCGGTTCTCTGTGTGGCTGCTGCTTGCAGAAGTCCGCTCTGGGCCTGGGCAACACAAAATTAGCTACCAGTTCTGCTGAAGTGGTTCAAACCAGCTGAATCCCACCACTGGGTATATAAACATATAAACATCTGACATTTACACAGAAGTTTGAAAGAAGCAGTAGGAAATTTCATGCCAATGCTAAAGCTGCTTTCATTGGGGAGACTGATCATGATCAGCAAAGACTCTTTTTATAAAAGCTCTCCATAGTTAAGAATTTTCACTTGTAAATATTGTATGCATGTTACATGTCATCTCTGAAACATTCTGCATGTAGGGAATTGTGATTCATCTGGTCATTGTTGTTCCTGTTGTAGTTGTTGTGTTGCTTTGGATGTTTGTATTGTTTGTGTGTAGTGATCTCCAGATGAAGTTTCATGGGTATCCATTTCTCTTGAAGACTTTTTATAAGTGTTTTTCTTCTGTTAATCTGGCTTCTGTGGTGTTGCAATGGGCTTCTGCTCTCCCAAACAGTGTTCTGATGCAGCTTTGTTTGTAGCATTTGGGGCGGTTGTTGTGGAAGTTGAAGATTTGATCTGTATGTGCAGTTCTTCATCCAGAGATTGCTACACACAAACAATATAAACACTCAAAGCAACACAACAACCATAACAGGAACAATAGTGATCAGACAAATATATACCAAATCCAGTGCAGCAACTGTGAAAAGAACTATGTGGACCAAACAGGAAGAAAACTATATATCTGAGTGTACAGACATTTCCTGGCTATGAAAAGACATGATCCATTATCCCTTTTGTCCATCCATGAAGACTCCAAAGGGCACAGGTTTGATCTCACTGGGACCATAGTTGTAAACAAACAGAAACCCCACCACACAGCAAAAATCACAACCTTCCTGAAGAAATCAGACCATGTCCCGACAACAACAGCCAGCCAAACAAACAACCCAAAACTAGACCTGAAAACAGACCAAGACTGTTCTGTAAACATGATATGTGTCAAAATTTAAGACATGATTCAAAGATTCATATTTCAGAGATGGTATGGGAACTTTAGAAAAAATAAATATGCTCTTGGTGAGCTAATTGATAACATCTAACAAAATTTGCCTGTCTGAAAAAAATTAATGGTCACTTCAGTTTGGACTTTAAATGTCAAATCAGTAAAAAACAGAGAAAACTAATTTCCTTCAAATGTCACTTTCTAATTTTAGTTCGTGTAGAAAAAGTGAATGGATTTTCAAAAAACTTGTTCATGTTCACAATAAAGGTTATTTAGTGGAACACTTACACTGAATTCTGTGAGCCTTGCCACAAATCAACAGAAAATGATAACCCAATGAACTTTAATTTTCTAACCACAATATCAGAATTAGTTTCACCAGTTTGTTCTCAAATAACTTTTTCACAGTTCCTCATATATTGTGTTGCTGTCATTTCTAATTATCAAATTGTTAACAGAAAAACTGTCATTCGCTTTTATGTATTTCATGTGTTACAACTGTGATAATTGATTATGAGATATAAGGATAAGAATTACATAAGTAACTTCTGAGCAGCTCAAATAAATTAGATACCATACTTTCAGAAATGGCAGAACCATTTCCAGATAACAAACAGAAATCATGGAATTCAGTTTGCTTGAATTTGCGGGACTTGAAGATCTATAGGTTCCTTTCTTCTGCTTGTTCTTACTTATTTACTTTGTTACTATGGTTGGGAACATCCTCATCATTTTGCTGGTTATTACTCATCCCCATCTTCACACCCCCATGTATTTCTTCTTGGGTAATCTGTCTTTCCTGGACATCTGCTACATTTCAAACATCCTTCCAATGATGTTGTCTAATCTCATCTATGATGGAAGAAAATCCATTTCTGTAACTGGCTGCATGATACAATATTATTTTTTGCTATTTTTGCAGTTGCTGAATATTGTCTACTAGAGGCAATGTTATATGATAGTATGTAGCAATTTGTAAGCCGCTGCATTACACAACATTAATGAATAGCAGAATTTGCCTCCAGTTTATAGCTGGATCACGGATTCATGATTTATTTGTTATGAGCATAGTTTTATATCTTATATATCTTATTTATCAGCTGAAGTTCTTTGACCCCACTGAAATTGATAATTTCTTTTGTGAATTGAATCCAATATTAAAGCTAGCATGCAGTGACACACACCTGACTGAACTTGCAACTACTTTGTTATCTATTCCATGTATTTTGCTTCCTTTCTGCTTGACTTTGGCATCTTATATTTTTATTATTTCTACTGTGATAAGTATATTATCTGCCAATGGAAGGGAAAAAACTTTCTCAGTCTTCTCACACCTCATGGTGATGTTCATTTTCTATAGCAGAAAACAATCATTAACAATCTTAATGATTGTTTATATGTTGCCCAAAACAGATGGCCTGCGAAACATTAACAAAGTGTTGTCTCTGTTTTATACAATCCTGACCCCTTTATTCAATTCCTTGATATACAGCTTACAAAATAGGGAGATAATACAGGCCCTTAAAAAAATAGTTGCTAAATTGTATGCCACTGAAAGAATACATCACTAATCTAATATGAATTTTGTTGTTGTTGTTCATGGTCTTTATTATTCCCAGTAAAACCAAGATTTGGGGTTCTTTGAAGACAGCATCACATGTCTCAATCTCTCTGCAATACTGTATTAGAAATTAGGGACATTAAAGAATTCTACCCTGAGTTTGTCCTCCTTACTTGAGAAAGACAAAGCAGGTATACACAAGTGAATTTTTTTTAGTGCTCATTCTACTCTGAGAAATAAACATTCTGATGAATTGTATTCATTCTTGTTAAATGTAAAGAAACATACATGTAAAACCTATCACAAAAGAGCACATTTATTTTAATTTTAATTTTATTCTCCTGTGTCAAGTGTTAGTTTGATGTAACAAAGTGCTACTTTGATAACACTTTCTCTTATTCCTAAGAAGCATTTTGGCATTTTTGCTTATTCTTCATCTGTAACAATAGTGTTTTCAAAGGAGCTGTGTTTGTCTGGAAATTTTCAGAGTCCCTTATACATCACCATCTAGAGATCTGTTCTTTTCCTTTAGGATAAATCAAATTAATTTACACACTGGGGACCATGACCTTCAACAGAAGACAAATGCAAAGTTAGGATGTTGTCTCTTTTAGAAACAGTGTTCAATTAGATTTTATTTAATTGGTCCTTTTATTTTGCTACTCCTGAGCCAATTCTAGAGATCAAGGTAAGATTCCATATACAATCTGGTGCAGATAGTAAGAGAAGCTCAGAATCTGCTCACTGAATGTCAGACTTCTGCAAAGCTAATTCAATTTTTTCTACACCTAAAAAAAACATAAGAAAGGTGTGGTATATTTCCAGACAATAATTTTTCCCAGCTTTTCTTCAATTTTCTTCTTCAAAGGAATGCTATGCAGCAATACTACATCTTTCCTTTTGTAATTCTGGCCAGCCAGACTTTCTCTCAGATTGATCTATTCCATTTAATTCCATTGTTACCACAAAATGAAACTTTATTTAGGACTCTTTTGAATCTTTCTAAAGTTTTAATTTTAAATTTTTAAATCTTTTTAAATTTGTATTTTTATCAAATTGTTGAACTAGCATTGGAGATTCTTTTTTTAATAAAAGAATGCCGATATTGTGGTATAGAAAAGATACTTACAGAATAGGTGAGCTGCTAATATATTAGTAACTATTTATAATTTGGTCCTTTGGCTGGAATTTCTGGGAAATATAATCCCAACCTATCTAGATGAGGCTGGGTTAGAAGTAAGAATTATACTGTTATGAAGTTCTAGATCAAATTTCAGATTCAATATTCTTTTGAAGCCTAACTTCTTATTTTTGTCAGATATGCTGTCTAATGCCTTCATTCTGAAGTAGCTCTCAGAAAGTCTAAGGCAAAATAACTTAAAGATGGTAAATTCTTCACAAAGGGAAAAACTTCATGCTTCCTCGAACCATTGTCTAATAGTACTTACTGAATAAATATTTAGAAATTGCTATATAAAATATGAAAAGGACAGGGATACCAGACCAGCATATAGTTTCACCTAACTGTATAGCACCTGATTACACATTTTGAGAATAAACCCTGAAACATTTTTTTCCATACAGAGAAGCATGTATAATGCATGTAGGAGACATTAATTGATGCCAATATTCAAGGTAGTCCATCAAACAATAAGAAAAGGTATTAGTATATACTGCATAATCCAAATACTAAATAAAGTGAAATACCATATTTGTAATAAGCTCTTACATGAACAAGCAAAATGAAAACACAAGCAAAGCAGTTTTTATATAAAATAATGCTCAATGGGATGCTTATTTGCAGAGTATGTTTGGGATAAATACACAACACTTTGTGAAATTGAGAATAACTGGTGGGAAGAAGAGCGTATTTTCATATTTCTTGTTCTTTACCAAACAGTGCTCCCTCATGTGCTCCAACAATTCCCAGAATTCTCAACTAACAATGCTCAAATGTTTCCTAAAATGAACTGTGGGAATTGTAGGATATAACTCTCTGGTGATAAGTGACTACAGACTGAACTGTTGACTTTAATTCATGTCATGTAATGTGAAACAAACCAAGCTGATTCTCAGATTTTCACCTTGTTGCATACTGTATAAGACATAACATATAAAATGAGAAATGAACCCAGCAAGTTTTAATTCTACATGTCTGTTGCAAATGAGTACATGCATTTCCTATTTAAATGGAGAAAAGAAAGAAACACAGCCTCAGTTAATCTCTAAACATATTTGTGGAAACTTAAGTCAGGATTCAAATAAGTATGTATATTTCAGAAATGGGAAGAGAATCTTTCTTTAGAAGAGTAAATATTCCCTAGCTGAAGTAAGTGATAACACCTTGCCAATCTTGCCTGATCTGAAAAAGATAAACAAAGCAGTTAAAAAAGGGAACTCATTTCTTCTGGATTTCACTTCCTAATTTTAGTTATTATAGGAAGAAACGAATAGATTGCTAAAGATTTTTGTTAGTCCTCTAATGATGGTTATTTAACAGAGCACTTGACTTAACTTTCACTGAATTCAATGAGACTTTCCCCAAATAAACAAACACAAAAAGCTAATAAATGTTTATTTTTTAGCTACAATATTCAAAAATTTCACTGATTTCATTATGCTCACCTTTTGTTCTCAGACTTTTTTTCATGCTTCATATATTCTGTTGCCTTAGTTTATATTTATCAAATTGTTGACAGAAAAATATTTTAACATTATTTACTTTAGTGTATTGCATCTTTGTTTTATAACTGTAATAATTGTTTATGTGTTAAAGAGATAAAAAATTTAATACATAATTTCTGAACAGCTCAAATAAATTAGATATCATATTTGCAGGAATGGCAGAAACAGAACAAGATAACCGAACAGAAATTATGGAATTCAATTTGCTGGGATTTGTAGAGCTTGGAGACTTGCAGTTTTCTCTCTTCTACCTTTTCTTGGTAATCTATATTGTTACTGTGGTTGGGAACATCCTCATCATTTTGCTGGTTGTTACTCATCCCCATCTTCACACCCCCATGTATTTCTTCCTGGGTAATCTGTCTTTCCTGGACATCTGCTACAGTTCAAGCATCCTTCCAATGATGTTGTCTAATCTCATCTATGATGGAAGAAAATCCATTTCTGTAACTGGCTGCATGATACAATATTATTTTTTGCTATTTTTGCAGTTGCTGAATATTGTCTACTAGAGGCAATGTTATATGATAGTATGTAGCAATTTGTAAGCCGCTGCATTACACAACATTAATGAATAGCAGAATTTGCCTCCAGTTTATAGCTGGATCACGGATTCATGATTTATTTGTTATGAGCATAGTTTTATATCTTATATATCTTATTTATCAGCTGAAGTTCTTTGACCCCACTGAAATTGATAATTTCTTTTGTGAATTGAATCCAATATTAAAGCTAGCATGCAGTGACACACACCTGACTGAACTTGCAACTACTTTGTTATCTATTCCATGTATTTTGCTTCCTTTCTGCTTGACTTTGGCATCTTATATTTTTATTATTTCTACTGTGATAAGTATATTATCTGCCAATGGAAGGGAAAAAACTTTCTCAGTCTTCTCACACCTCATGGTGATGTTCATTTTCTATAGCAGAAAACAATCATTAACAATCTTAATGATTGTTTATATGTTGCCCAAAACAGATGGCCTGCGAAACATTAACAAAGTGTTGTCTCTGTTTTATACAATCCTGACCCCTTTATTCAATTCCTTGATATACAGCTTACAAAATAGGGAGATAATACAGGCCCTTAAAAAAATAGTTGCTAAATTGTATGCCACTGAAAGAATACATCACTAATCTAATATGAATTTTGTTGTTGTTGTTCATGGTCTTTATTATTCCCAGTAAAACCAAGATTTGGGGTTCTTTGAAGACAGCATCACATGTCTCAATCTCTCTGCAATACTGTATTAGAAATTAGGGACATTAAAGAATTCTACCCTGAGTTTGTCCTCCTTACTTGAGAAAGACAAAGCAGGTATACACAAGTGAATTTTTTTTAGTGCTCATTCTACTCTGAGAAATAAACATTCTGATGAATTGTATTCATTCTTGTTAAATGTAAAGAAACATACATGTAAAACCTATCACAAAAGAGCACATTTATTTTAATTTTAATTTTATTCTCCTGTGTCAAGTGTTAGTTTGATGTAACAAAGTGCTACTTTGATAACACTTTCTCTTATTCCTAAGAAGCATTTTGGCATTTTTGCTTATTCTTCATCTGTAACAATAGTGTTTTCAAAGGAGCTGTGTTTGTCTGGAAATTTTCAGATTCCCTTATACATCACCATCTAGAGATCTGTTCTTTTCCTTTAGGATAAATCAAATTAATTTACACACTGGGGACCATGACCTTCAACAGAAGACAAATGCAAAGTTAGGATGTTGTCTCTTTTAGAAACAGTGTTCAATTAGATTTTATTTAATTGGTCCTTTTATTTTGCTACTCCTGAGCCAATTCTAGAGATCAAGGTAAGATTCCATATACAATCTGGTGCAGATAGTAAGAGAAGCTCAGAATCTGCTCACTGAATGTCAGACTTCTGCAAAGCTAATTCAATTTTTTCTACACCTAAAAAAAACATAAGAAAGGTGTGGTATATTTCCAGACAATAATTTTTCCCAGCTTTTCTTCAATTTTCTTCTTCAAAGGAATGCTATGCAGCAATACTACATCTTTCCTTTTGTAATTCTGGCCAGCCAGACTTTCTCTCAGATTGATCTATTCCATTTAATTCCATTGTTACCACAAAATGAAACTTTATTTAGGACTCTTTTGAATCTTTCTAAAGTTTTAATTTTAAATTTTTAAATCTTTTTAAATTTGTATTTTTATCAAATTGTTGAACTAGCATTGGAGATTCTTTTTTTAATAAAAGAATGCCGATATTGTGGTATAGAAAAGATACTTACAGAATAGGTGAGCTGCTAATATATTAGTAACTATTTATAATTTGGTCCTTTGGCTGGAATTTCTGGGAAATATAATCCCAACCTATCTAGATGAGGCTGGGTTAGAAGTAAGAATTATACTGTTATGAAGTTCTAGATCAAATTTCAGATTCAATATTCTTTTGAAGCCTAACTTCTTATTTTTGTCAGATATGCTGTCTAATGCCTTCATTCTGAAGTAGCTCTCAGAAAGTCTAAGGCAAAATAACTTAAAGATGGTAAATTCTTCACAAAGGGAAAAACTTCATGCTTCCTCGAACCATTGTCTAATAGTACTTACTGAATAAATATTTAGAAATTGCTATATAAAATATGAAAAGGACAGGGATACCAGACCAGCATATAGTTTCACCTAACTGTATAGCACCTGATTACACATTTTGAGAATAAACCCTGAAACATTTTTTTCCATACAGAGAAGCATGTATAATGCATGTAGGAGACATTAATTGATGCCAATATTCAAGGTAGTCCATCAAACAATAAGAAAAGGTATTAGTATATACTGCATAATCCAAATACTAAATAAAGTGAAATACCATATTTGTAATAAGCTCTTACATGAACAAGCAAAATGAAAACACAAGCAAAGCAGTTTTTATATAAAATAATGCTCAATGGGATGCTTATTTGCAGAGTATGTTTGGGATAAATACACAACACTTTGTGAAATTGAGAATAACTGGTGGGAAGAAGAGCGTATTTTCATATTTCTTGTTCTTTACCAAACAGTGCTCCCTCATGTGCTCCAACAATTCCCAGAATTCTCAACTAACAATGCTCAAATGTTTCCTAAAATGAACTGTGGGAATTGTAGGATATAACTCTCTGGTGATAAGTGACTACAGACTGAACTGTTGACTTTAATTCATGTCATGTAATGTGAAACAAACCAAGCTGATTCTCAGATTTTCACCTTGTTGCATACTGTATAAGACATAACATATAAAATGAGAAATGAACCCAGCAAGTTTTAATTCTACATGTCTGTTGCAAATGAGTACATGCATTTCCTATTTAAATGGAGAAAAGAAAGAAACACAGCCTCAGTTAATCTCTAAACATATTTGTGGAAACTTAAGTCAGGATTCAAATAAGTATGTATATTTCAGAAATGGGAAGAGAATCTTTCTTTAGAAGAGTAAATAGTCCCTAGCTGAAGTAAGTGATAACACCTTGCCAATCTTGCCTGATCTGAAAAAGATAAACAAAGCAGTTAAAAAAGGGAACTCATTTCTTCTGGATTTCACTTCCTAATTTTAGTTATTATAGGAAGAAACGAATAGATTGCTAAAGATTTTTGTTAGTCCTCTAATGATGGTTATTTAACAGAGCACTTGACTTAACTTTCACTGAATTCAATGAGACTTTCCCCAAATAAACAAACACAAAAAGCTAATAAATGTTTATTTTTTAGCTACAATATTCAAAAATTTCACTGATTTCATTATGCTCACCTTTTGTTCTCAGACTTTTTTTCATGCTTCATATATTCTGTTGCCTTAGTTTATATTTATCAAATTGTTGACAGAAAAATATTTTAACATTATTTACTTTAGTGTATTGCATCTTTGTTTTATAACTGTAATAATTGTTTATGTGTTAAAGAGATAAAAAATTTAATACATAATTTCTGAACAGCTCAAATAAATTAGATATCATATTTGCAGGAATGGCAGAAACAGAACAAGATAACCGAACAGAAATTATGGAATTCAATTTGCTGGGATTTGTAGAGCTTGGAGACTTGCAGTTTTCTCTCTTCTACCTTTTCTTGGTAATCTATATTGTTACTGTGGTTGGGAACATCCTCATCATTTTGCTGGTTGTTACTCATCCCCATCTTCACACCCCCATGTATTTCTTCCTGGGTAATCTGTCTTTCCTGGACATCTGCTACAGTTCAAGCATCCTTCCAATGATGTTGTCTAATCTCATCTATGGTGGAAGAAAATTCATTTCTGTAACTGGCTGCATGATGCAATATTATTTTTTTGCTATTTTTGCAGTTGCTGAATGTTTTCTACTAGGGGCAATGTCATATGATAGATATGTAGCAATTTGTAAGCCGCTGTATTACACAACACTAATGAATAGCAGAATTTGCCTCCAGTTTATAGCTGGATCATGGATTCATGGTTTATTTGTTATGAGCATAGTTTTATATCTTATTTATCAGTTAAAATTCTGTGGGCCCACTGAAATTGATCATTTATTTTGTGAACTGAATCCAATATTAAAGCTTGCATGCAGTGACACTCATTTGATTGAAATAGTTACTATTTTTATGTCTGCTATATGTATCTTGTTTCCTTTCTTCTGGATCTTGGAATCTTATATTTTTATTATTTCCACTATAATGAGAATGTCATCTGTTAGTGGGAGGAAAAAGGCTTTTTCAACCTGCTCTTCACACCTCATGGTGGTGTCCATTTTCTATAGCACCTTAATGATTGTCTACATTTTGCCCAAAACAGATGGCCTGTGAAACATTAACAAAGTATTATCTCTGTTTTATACAATCCTGACCCCTTTATTCAATCCCCTGATATACAGCCTACGAAACAGAGAGGTGAAAGAGGCCCTTAAAAAAGCAGTTGCTAAATTGTGTACAATTGGAATGACACACCACTTTAACCAATTATGAACATTTTTTTTGTTCATATTCTGTATTATTCCCAATGAAACCAAGATTTGGTGTCTTTTTAGGACAGTATCATGTTTCTAGATTTTTCTGCAATATTATATTAGGGACTGCATACATTAAAGAGTTCTGCCATGATTTTGTCCTCCTTACTTGAAAAAGCCAGAGCATGGTGGATAATATACACAAGTAATTTTTTTATTGTTCGTTCTTCTATAAGAAATAAAGTTTTTGATGGGTTGTATTCATTCTAGATAAATATAAAAAGTTGTTTGAAAGTTTCTTAATTTTAAATTTTAAGAAATGCTGCATATTTAAGAGAAGAATTTTAGAGAAAGGCTTTTTTTTTCTGCCTGCAGAACTTCCTGGATTAAGCAAATGATTATCTTAAGAAATGCATTCACAAAAGCATTAAAACACATGATGTCTTGAATGGGAGGGTGGAGGGACAGGTAGAATTGCTGCTAAGCTATGACTCCCTCCCCATGTAAACCTCTGACCTTTACAGAGAAGAATTTGAAAGAATGAGTAGGAGATTTCATGCCAGTCTCACAGCTACTTCTATTGTAGTGACTGATTATGATCAGTAAGGACTCTGTTTTATAAAAATCCTCTATAGTTAAGACTTTTCCACTTGAAAATATTAAAAGCTTTTTACTTGGAAGTATTAAATGCTTTTTGATCTGATTCATCCTCTTTTGTGCCTTCTTATGATTTACATATTTATTGCTTTTAAAATTAATATGCTGCCCAGTATCATTGCTTGTGAGATGGGCACCCATGTACATTTGATAAATAAATAACATATATGTTATATTAAATATAGATACATGCATGCATAATCACAGTTACACTGTATTAATCATAATATATTAGAATCAATGATAAAATATTTAATAGCAACATAATTGTTTTAATTGACAGCGGCATTAATGTTTTGCCTCCAGTGCTCCTGAATAAGTAAAAGAAGTCAATCTGCAAAATCTTCTGTTTGCCATTACTCAACCAATCTGCCCTATATTTATATGAACTGCCAATATTTTGGAAGATAGACCAAAGATCTTCAGAAGGATTTTGACAGAATTGACATTGGGCCTATCCAATAAGATGAACGACAGGTATAGAATATGTGGTATCTGGCTCAACAGTAGCAATTGTGAGAGGGATCTAGATGTCCTTTAGTGGATCATCAGCAGTGTGCTGCAGCTGCCAAAAAAGCCAATGTGGTCCTAGGTTGTATCAACAGAGGTATAGTATTTTGATAATATACAGGTTCCATTATATCTGTAATTAGTCACAACTGTATGAATCAACAATAAAAACAATGCAATTTGAACAATTTATTTTAATAGTTAATTGATACAATATCTACAGTTTGGTCTTCCAACTCATAATAAGGATTTTTAAGTAATTTAATAATCAAAATTTTAAACATGTATCTAAAAAAGATCAGTTAATTATATTCATGATGTACACAACACAAAGATGCACCACTATTTCTGCAAAAAGTTTCTGAATATCAGAATAGAGCAAAACAAGCAAGTTATCTTTATAAAAACATATTTCAGATGAGATCTTACAGAGGCAATAATTTATTTATTTAATTTTTTAAACATTTTATTAAGATGTAAAGTAAATTACAAAATACAAAGCAAATAGTAGGAAACAATGGGGAGGAAAAAGGGAGAAGAAAGTGAGGGAAAGGGAAGAAAAAAAGAGAGATTGACTTCCGACCCTAATCCTAACCCTCTGTTGCAGTAGAATAGAGTATTAACGTCAAGCCTCAACTTTTTACTTTTTCACAATAATAAAAACTAGCCATTTCTGTAACAACAAATCAATTTAATCAGTGAAACCCAAAATCAAAGTTTCATTCTTTCTCCATGTTGAAATGAAGGTACTTGAGTTCTTTTTTTAAATCAAAACAGTCAGTTTTGCCATCTTTGCAAACTCCATCAGCTTCTGTAGCCATTCATCCATAGTAGGAATCGAAATGTCCTTTCATTTTTATGCATACAGTAGTCTTGCTGCTGTCAACATATACAGGATCAAAGTTCTGAATTGTTTTTCCAAGTCTTTTTCCATTAAACCCAAAAGAAAAGTTTCTGGTTTCATGTTTATTTTTACTTTAAGGATTTTCTTTATCAAAATGTGAATCCTTTTCCAATATTTCTTTGCTTTATCACATGTCCACCAAAAATGATAAAAAGTCCTTTCTTCCCATTTCCATTTCCAACATTCATCTGAAGTACCTTTATACATTCTAGATAACTTGTCTGGTGTTAGAGACCAGTGATACATTATCTTGTAGAAATTTTCTTTTAATTCAATGTACATTTTAAACTTTTCATCCACATATTCTCCCATTGTTTCTGCATCACATTATAATCAAAATTCCTTGCCCATTGTATCATAAAATGTTTTATATGTTCACTTTCCAAATTCAATTTCATTGGCATTTTATAAGCCTTGGCAATAATATGTTCATCACTGCCACACAATAATATTTCCAATTCATTTTTAATGAAGTCAAACCCCAAATTTTTTTATCTAGTTTAAATCTTTCTTTCAGTTGTTGGTATGTAAACCAATGACAAACACAATCCTCTAATTCTAACTCTTCCCTCGATTTAAGAATAGGGTCACCACAGTTGAAAAGTATTATTTTACCATAGGTCCACCAATCTGGTTTCACCACCATTTCTTTTCTAAAAAAAAGCTTCCTGTGGGGATACCCAAAGATTCAACTTTGTGGAGAATCTTGTTTTTGTACTTGTTCCATATACTTAGTATGGTACGTCTAACAAAGTGATTATTAAAATCAACATTAACTTTAACTTTATCATACCATAAATAACTGTGCCATCCAAACCTTAGTTCATGACTTTCCAAATCAAGTAGCATCTTATTCTGGAGGTTCACCCACTCTTTTAACCAGGCCAGGCAACATGCATCAAAATACAGTTTCAAATCTGGTAAACCCAAACCCCCTCTTTCCTTAGCATCTTGCAATGACTTATGTCTAATTATTGGTTTCTTCCCTTGCCATATGAACTTGGAAATATCCCTTTGCCACTGTTTAAATGGGACATAAATTGCAAGTATTAGTAATGTCTGGAACAGAAAAAGCATCTTTGGTAAAACATTCATCTTGATTACAGAGATCCTACACAATAATGATAGATTTATTTATTTATCCCATCTTTGTAAATCCTTTTTGATATCATTCCAAAGAGGCACTCCTTAGTCAGTATATCATTATCCTGAGATGACATATTCTTAGTCAACATTATGTTTATTTATTTTAAAACTTGCTAAAGATCCAAATTAATTTAACTTCATCATCAAATATCCTAGATTATTTTTTGGATCTTGTAGGAATATGACCAGATCATCAGCAAATGCCCCCAGTTTATAAACTTCTTTCTAGATAGTTATGCCCTTTATTTTCTCGTCTTGCCTAATATCTCTATTCAAAACACCCAACACCAAAATAAACAGCAAAGGAGACAAGGGATATCCTTGTCTTATATCCTTTTGAATTTCACATTAGTTGACTAAATCACCATTAATAACAATTTTTGCTTCTTGTGATGTATAAATAGCTTTAACTCCTTGAATACAATTATACCTAAAGTCTATTTCTTCCAACACTTTAAACACAAACACCCAATTTAAATTGTTGAAGGCCTTCTTTGCATCTAAGAATATTAGAGCTGCTTTTTTCTCATTATGATATTGTAAATATTCTGTAATGTTAAGAACAGCCCTCACATTGTTCCTTATCTGTTTTTTCAGCAGAAAGCCAGATTAGTCTTCATGAATATATTCTAATAAAATTTTCTTTAGTCTTTCTTCCAAAATTGAAGAAAAGAGTTTATACTCCAGAGGGCATTATTTTTGATATGATAAGTTAACCCCAAATTACAACAAAGGGCTAAAATTATATACATACATACATACATACATACATACATACATACATATGAGATAAGGCACGATGGGAGGCATATAAGTTTAATAAATAAATAAATAAATAAAATTAAATAAAAATAAGAGGAAATAAATCAAAATCTATGATAATATACTGGCTTGCGTTCTTGCAAAATGATATATTTTGCATCCAACTCTCCTTAGCGCTGTGTGAACTTCTTGGTTTCTTAAACTATAGATCAAAGGGTTGATCAGAGGAGTCAAGACAGTGTAGAAAATGGAAAAAACTTTATTCAGTTCCCTCAAACTGGGTGTATTTGGCAAAATGTAGACAATTATTAGTGTACCATAAAAAAGAGAAACCACCATGAGATGAGACGAACAGGTTGAAAAGGCTTTTTGCCTTCCAGCAGCAGAAGATATCTTTAGAATTGTGGCAATAATGGCAATATAAGACATTAGTGTAAGTAGAAATGGAGTGATAGTGAAAATAACAGTCAAAAGGAAGGTAACAAGTTGAACTATTGTTGTATCACTACATGCAAGTTTTTCAAGTGGGAACAAGTCACAAAAATAATGATTTATAATATTAGGGCCACAGAATGATAACTGAGCCAGCAGTGCTATTGTTAGGCAATTTGCTAGGAAAGAACCAATCCACAATCCAATCATAATCTGAACACCAGCCATAACATGCATGATGGAAGTATAATGTAGAGGTCTACATATTGCCACATATCGGTCATAGGACATAGCTGCCAGGAGATATGTTTCGATGCCAATACAAGAACCAAACAAATAAAATTGGACCATGCATCCAGTAAAAGAAATAGATTGTTGACCAGTAAACAAATTGGCCAACATTTTTGGTAAGATAATTGAACTATAGCAGGTCTCCAGGCATGACAGATTTCCTAGGAAAAAGTACATGGGGGAGTGAAGATGGTGGTCAACTATCACTAAGAATATAATGAGGAGATTCCCACTTATTGTTGCAAGATATATTATCAAGAAGAAAAAGGAAAGAAGAGGCTGCAACTCTGGGAGAATTCCAAATCCCACAAGGATGAATTCTGAGATTATAGTCTGGTTTCCTGTCTTTATTTTGAACATTTCTTCCATTTGGAAATTATCATATTTTTCTTCTCTATATCTCTTATTGATGGAACCCATGGCAGGTCTGTTGAATTGTAGAATAAAACAAGAATGAAATGGATTTAAAAATGTAAATTCATATAGAATTTTGTGTTATATTATCCAATCAGAATTCCCCTTACCCTTATCTTCTTAGGTAGAGAGGCTTGAAATAGAGTTGCAGAAGTATTGCTGAAGTCACTGTGAAGCCACAGCAATATTTATGACATCTTGTGTTTCAAAAACAGCCCTGTGTCATTTCATGGAGGAAATAATACTTTGTGTTTTGACTCTAATTAGAAATTTAGATTTAGGAATATGGAGTTCCGCTTTTGCCAGTGAATGTTCAATACTGTATAGTTTTACTGAATTCAGTTTTATTGTATCACAAAGCTACAAGTAAGATTTTATCCTTTCAATTTAATTGAAGTTTATTCTTATAATGATAATTTTCAATTTCTCTAGATAATAGACATGAACATCTGAATAATGGAATATGATGTAGGACTAATAGTTGGACAATAGTAAATATTGCTTTATTAGTTGGGCATTGTATACCAACTAAAATATGAATCAAGATTTTCAAAGATACTGTATATTTTAGATTAGGACTATATAAAAGAGTATCTAAACTGTTACTGAAATCACATAAAAGATCAATAAGGGAAGGGAAGAGATTAAAAGGGTTTTTGCCTTCTGTAGCAGATTTCTTTCTTTATTAATATTTTCCTTTATCTGTTGAAATATCTTTTTAAATATTTAAATATCCTTCTTTCAATATTTCTCCTCCTCCTGCTAAATACTGACCAATATTAACTGTAACGCATGATAAATGGAACTGAGATAATATCAATTCAATTCTAGGGAGAATAGATGTTGAAAGATTACAAAGAATAACTAGTACAATTAAACTCTAAGTTCTGCTCTTTTTTTAAATATAGAGGACAAGGGGACATTTGGGTATTACAGGAACAGAACAAAATAAGAAAATGCTTTGGAAATATGCAATATGCTCACACCAAGTTCTGCTTTGTGGAAATAATGGTGTCTCATTTAGGCAAGGTTTTAAGTGTTCCTATTTTGTAGATAAAGAAAATTAACAATAGGTTGATTTTGCCTTTACCTGCAACCACCCTCTGTTCAGGGGATTTCAATCAATAACCAAGGATTGCTCTAAAGTTTGAATGTCAAAACTAGATGTTCAGCACACTAAAAAATGTTTCAGACAATTATATTACTTTACATAAGCCAGGGGATTTACTGATTTGCTCTTTGAAAAAAAAAAGTATGATGCAACCAGACTCGTAAACCTCAAGGATCTGCTAATTCATTCTTTCCCATAGGACTATTGCTTCAAAGATAGATGTTAGGCTCTTTCACATAGAAATAATTATATTTTTTCTGTTAAAGTATTGCCAAGTAATTGAGATTCTAAATCTAACACAGCTTTCCCCTTCAGAGATGCGAATATTGTGAATTAGAAGTTCCAGGCATCCTACGCTTCCAGATCAGGCAGCTTCAGCCATACGAAGAGCTGTCACTCTTCATTGGCTGCCTTTCTCTCTACCGGTAGACCCTTATGCAGGTCTTAAATCACCCTGGAGGGGCGACCACTGTCGAGGAGGCTTTTGCTCATTTATGGTGGAGCGGCGGCTCCCCCTACAATCCAAGCTAACTCCATAGGGCCTATGGAGAAGAAGATTGGTCAGTAAAATAGCCGATCACCTCACTGTGCCAGTTGAAGCCAGAAAATCATCTAAGCATAAAGAACCACTGTGGTGAATCCGGGTGAGACCTTTCCTCCCTCTCTCCATCCTGAATTATTTTTTCCTTCTATTTTGTTTTCTTTTTTTTTTTTGCCTGTAAGAGCCCTGTTGGAATTATTTCCCTGGCTTGGAAAAACTGTTTCTTGTTTGGGAAGGAAGGCGTGAACAAAAGAATAAAACAAAATTGTAAAGACTACATTTTTTATACATGTTTTGGGGTACCGAAAAAAATTTTTTTCTTAAGAGCTATATTATCAGTTTATGCTGTTTTTTTCTTGCTGAGCGCTATTACTATCTTATATTGGAAGAGTATTTATTTTCTCTACTTTTTCCTTAAAAAATAGAAAAGAAAGTGAAAAAAATGACTCCTCAAAAAAAAGATTTTTTTAGCTTACTGAGGACATCTACTGGCCAAAAAACTAATATTGTAATTGTTGACTATTTGGAGGTGAGTGGTTTCAAACTGTTTTTTTTTTTTTTTTTTGAGAGAGAAAGATAACCTGATCCAGCTGAATAACTTTTAAAATGGAACTGCATTCACACCTAAATTGTAAACTTATTCTGGAAAAGATTTATGAAGCTAAAGAAGAAATATGTGCTACAATGAAAGAGTTTACTACAGAATTAAGAGCCAGAATCACTCCTTTAAACTTCAAAATTGACTCTCAAACTACTTCTGATTATTCTGTAAAACAGACTACACAAGAAGAGGACTTAACTGAGAATAAGGAGAAATTGACTTTGCCTGATAAGCAGTTCACCTATGGTTTTGATGACCAGGAAAAGCAAAGACTGAGATTTGAAATGTCAAAGCAATGAAATTTTATGGTTAAGAGAAACAGAGGCCAATGCAAAGGCCAAGATGGTTTACATGGATTCAAATGATACTGCAAGCGATAAAGAGAGACTTAGCAGTTGGAAGGGAAGCTCTGTTATGGAAGAAAGAAGCCCAGAATAAGACTGAAAAGAAGTGAAATTTAAAATTTTATGTAATGAATTAAAGGCAATTTAGAATTATGGACTGATTTAAGGACTAAGATTATGAGTGAGATGTAAGAGAAATGGGCAATTAATGGAAGATATGTATTAAATTGACTAAGAATGTACTTTTTGAATTGATGGGTTTATCGATATGAAAATTATTATTTTTAATAAGATGATTTGTTTGTTTGATGTCCAATGGATTGAAATGATTTAAGCTTTGATATTATCTTTTAAGCTTAAAAAGTAAGAGAAAAGGGGGTGGTTAATGAAATATATATATTAAATTGATTAAGAATGTGGTTTTTTGTTTTTTTAGAATGATAGGTTTATTTGTAAGAAAATTATTATGTAATGTTGAGTTAAACTAATAAGATGATCTGTTTGTTTGATAACATGGATGTGATTAGTTGTTGTTAATTGCGAAGTCGTGTCCGACCCGTCGCGACCCCATGGACAATGTTCCTCCAGGTCTTCCTGTCCTCTACCATCTCCTGGAGTCCATTTAAATTCACACCTACTGCTTCAGTGACTCCATCCAGCCATCTCATTCTCTGTCGTCCCCTTCTTCTATTGCCCTCAATCTTTCCCAGGCTCTTCTCCAGTGAGTCCTTCCTTCTCATTAGGTGGCCAAAATATTTGAGTTTCAACTTCAGGATCTGGCCTTCTAAAGAGCAGTCGGGGTTGATCTCTTCTAGGACTGACCGGTTTGAACGCCTTTTCGTCAGCTAGTTCAAAGTTCAAAGGCCTCAATTCTTTGGTCCAACTTTCACAGCCAACTTGCATGGAAAACCATGGCCTGGACTATACGCACTTTTGTTGGAGGGTGATGTCTCTGCTTTTTAGTATGCTGTCTAGATTTGCCAGCTTTCCTCCCCAGGAGCAAGCGTCTTTTAATTTCTTGGCTGCAGTCCCCATCTGAGGTGATCTTGGAGCCCAGAAAAATAAAATCTGTCACTACCTCCATTTCTTCCCCATCTATTTGCCAGGAATTGATGATGAGTTGGTTTCAAGAAAGCAACCCGCATCAAGAGGCTCTTTAGTCCCTCTTCACTTTCTGCCATTAGAGTGGTATCATCTGCATATCTTAGGTTGTTGATATTTCTCCCGGCAATCTTAATTATTTCATAACTAATCTTAATGTGATTAGTTATGAAAATTAATTGGATGAAATTTGACTTCTGTCAAATGGATTGAAATGATTTAAGGTTGGACTTTATTTTGTCACTTTAAAGAGATTGATTGACTGATGGATTAGATACGTATAGGATAGATTAATATTTTATTTTAAATAAGGGATATTAGTGGAAGAAGAAATAAATAAGATCTATGATAAAATTAAGGAATTAGAATATATTTGAAAGGGATATCTG
Source organism: Crotalus tigris (assembly GCF_016545835.1). Taxonomy (NCBI): domain Eukaryota; kingdom Metazoa; phylum Chordata; class Lepidosauria; order Squamata; family Viperidae; genus Crotalus; species Crotalus tigris. The sequence continues at coordinate 125,885 of NW_024097294.1, forward strand.
AACTGATAAGGTTTGTACTTAAAGTTATTTTGATTATGGTAGTGTAAATTTATAAAGCTTTAAAAACAGGTTTAGGTTGAATAAATTTAAGCTAGAATTGGGTTATTTTAAATAAAATACGTTACTTAAGGGAAAAAGAGAGGGAATATTTGATGTATTGATTGACTTATGTATAACATAATTATACACCACGGTGTGTCTTGAGTACTTTGTTTTAAAAATCAAAAAAACAATAAAACCTGTCTTTAAAAAAAGGAGTTCCAGGCATCCTTGTAAAGTGGGTAGGACCAGAAATTCTACCCTCAGAAAACTTGCTTTGAATTGCTGCAATATTTGTTTTAAACTGAGAAGGTGGGAGAATGAACATTTTTTGTCTAGCTTGGAGGAATATGACAGGCTGACCAGTAGAATACAGCAGAGAACACAAAATATGGAGACTTAAGGGTATTATCCGAAGCGTTAAGAAAGGCAAATTAAAACAAAAGTTTTCTTGGAGTTCGTCGGTAAAGATTAACCTGGAATAATATCTATAATATTATCAATAGTGTTACAGATTTCTTAAAAATTCAAAAAGAAGGGCTGGACAGAAATAAGGGAAATGATTTATTTTCAAATTTCCATGCCAATGAATTCTCATTGATTGTTTCGACTTTCATTCTTCTGATTTTGTGCAACTATATCACTGTATTATGTACACCACTTTCCTATAGTTATCCTATATAAATTGTTTTTTTGGATATTACTTTTGAGTTCTTAAATGATAAACATTATGTTTTTGTGTGGTACATGTAAACCCTTTCTATTTGTTCTAATGATCTTATGAGGCATAACTTAAATTATTATGGAAATAGACAAATTGTCAGAACTCATTCTTCCCCTGGGGAGGGAGATCTATTTAATATCTTCTTCATTTATTTCTGAGGGTTCTGCCATTCTCCTGAGGGGGAGGGGGAGGCTCTGTGGTATGTTTCTCTGCTTTGCTACAATGTATCCTTTCTGCTATTTCTACAAATTTATTCTTTGAACTCTGTCTCCCTTGATGTTACCTTGGGGTGAGAAAGGAATGTGCCTCCAGACATCTGGCTTTTCTCTCGCTATGGAAGGGAAGATGCGAAGACCCAACAACATCTTCACAAGCATGGGAACGGACCCCATTATCAGCTCCTTTCCCACAGCGGACATAACACCTGAGGATTGGCCCATTCAAACTGATCAGATTAACTATTGGGGTGGGGTTTGCTTGGGACTCTTTTAACCTATTGATCTGAGTGGGAAACCCTCAAATCCTACCTATTATGCCTGCTATTGGCTTCTCCTAATAAAAGTTCCTTTAGGAAAGAAACTGTTCCAAGAGTCCTGCTTTCTTAGGATGAGGTTTTGAAGTTGTCCCTGTCATTAGGCAGGATCTGCAGTAATAGTCAACCTGGAAGGAAGACAACTGCCAGGGGGCTAAGCAAACAATATCTGATATCGGAATGGTGAGAGAAGAACTTGCCATGGGAGGGAAGCTCTACCATCAAGCAGAGCCCAGCCCAGTTCTCAATCCTCGAGCTCATCAGATGAGGTGGTGATCATGGAATGCCCCCCAAAATCCAGGTGGTCGATGAGTGTCGGGAAGAAGGACTGGGAGAAAAGATCCAGGAAAGTGATTCTCAGACGCGGCAGTCACCAACCAGGTTGGAAAGTCAAGATGGACAGGGCGCTTTGCCTTAGTGAAGATGAGGACTACTGACCAACTCATTCCAGCCAGTTCCTGGAACAAGCCATTGACATGCTGAGGTCACCTTTGATTCCATGAAGGAGGAGAAAGCCAACCCATGCCAGGGAACCACCAACCCAAATTCAGCCAAAGGAATAGATGAAGGTGGGGAGCGAATCAGCAGACCCAGGCTCTTCCACCAGCACCACAGAAGCAGAAGCCATCGCCACAACCACCGCCACCCCTGAGCAAGCTGCACTTATTGACGGAGATGGCCACCGACAGAGGTGGAAGAAGGGGCATCAGTCCATCTGAAAGTTCCTGTGGGGACCCACGCCGACTGGAGTTTTTCCAGACCCAAGTGTTGAACTACATGGAGCAATATGGCCATGACATACCAAGTGACCACGGCCTAATACAGATTGTGCAAGCAGCCCAAGATGGCACCACAGCAGACTGGGTGGTAGACCTGCATAATGCCGATGCCACAGAACTGCAGAATTTCAATCAATTCATGGCAGCCCTCAGATGCATTTTTGAAGACCCCTTGGCTGATCAGAAAGCATGGAAATGCATCAAAACTATCAGGCAAGGGTGACAGCCTGTAGCAGAATATACCCAAGAATTCTGAGCCCTGGCCAGCAAGCTGAACTGGCTGGAAGATATCTTGATCAGGCATTTCAAATATGGCCTGAACTATGACCCGTACGATGCTTCATCCCTCAAGGAGACCCAGACTGGCTGCAAGACTGATACATCCTGCCCAAGGAAACAGAGATCGATCAAGCCAGAATACAATGATGTGGAGGGAGATCTTTGGGGAAATTGCCAGAAGAGTCACCCCATGAACCAACGAAGCAAGCCCAAATAACCCTGAGGACAACAGGATGCTTCAAATGCAGAAAGGAAGGACACTGCGCTGCTGAGTGCTACTCATGCACCCACATCTGGAAGCCAAACTGAGTCCTGGTTGGGAAGCCTGGGAAGACTCTGATGAAGCCAAAGGAGACAGCCATGAAAAGTGTGGAGGTCGTCAAGTTCCCAACCCCATCAAAACAAGGGAAGGGAACTCCAACACCACCGAGAGTGACACCCAACTTGTCAGACGACAACTTACTGATTGTTATTTTAATTATAAAAAATTCCTAGGACCTATCTTTTTGATTCATGCAGAGATATAATATTCATTATTACAATGAATACTTTTCATTATTTTCTGCTGCTTTATGATAGTTATTTTAATGCATACTTCCAATTTCATTTTCTTCTACCACCACTCTTTTTATACCACTTGATTGAAGAAATGTAAAAATGCTAGAACATAGGTCCTTGATATTATCAAAGTGATGAGAAAAGTAGTTCTGGCATCCATATGGCATGCAAACCATGAGTTGCTAATACCTAACTTAAAACAACTTTGGAATTCATGTTATTTAAACCAGACATGCTTAGTTTTCTGGCCATTACTATTTTATTTATATATTACAGCAGTGCTTTTATTGTAAAAAAAAAAAAAAAAAAAAGGTGCCGGAACTCACACATGTCATACAACCTGCTTTGCCTACTCTGCAAGGTTCCATCCCAAAAAGGTGCCGGAACTCCGTTGTGGGTGTTCTATGACAAAAAAAAAAAAAAAAAGCCCTGTATTTCAGTAACTGAAGTATGAGATTATAGAAAATCATTTTAGAGTAAAGAGTGGAGTGCTATTTATTATTCTTATCTCCTTTACATACCTATAAACTTTGTCCCCTTGTTAATAAGACTTCTGTCCTTCTCAATTGATTTTGGATATAAAGCACAGAGATAAGAAAACTACTGTGGATAAGGTCAGATATTAATTTAGTGTTTCACAATTTTTAGATCTCTTTGATTTATATAAGGAGTAGGAAAGTGTAGTTTTGTAATTGGTCTGAAACCCCTTTCTACCTGATTATTGGCAAGACTAGCTTAAACTAATGGTGCTGGACCAACAAATTCTGGAATATCTGTTTGTTCATCTTGGTTTAGGTGAAATCAATCGTAGTTTTCAGACTCCTTTATATTTTGTTTTTATATTTTGTTTTCTTCCCTAGCTAAGAATTTCAAAACTATCTATTTCAAAAATAAGAAGGAATTCTTTTTTGGTATTCAAAGAAAAAGCATTCTAATTTGTAAATCATAGCTACTTAGTCTAAGTTTAGAAATGAAATGAATTAAGCCTTATTAAAACTTGCACAGAAATTGCCAGGGAATCGAAGCTTGCTATCTATATTGGAAATCTGAGAATACATTCTGGAAGACAAATAAAAACCACATTTGAATTATTGCCATGAAAACCAAGTGGATATGTTCATAAGGTCACAGTCCAACTTGACTTGAAAAAGTATTTAGATTTATACCTTAAGGACACACTTGTGATCAGTGCAGAAAGAGTAATTAATAATTTCTTACTGCACACATAGACATGCAAGCTTTGTTTTGTTGTTCTTGTAAATTCCCATATGAATTTTAATATATCACAAATAGTTTGATAAGCTTGGCATAACTTTTAGTTTTTCTTTCAAGCAGACATTTTAGTACCCAGCTAATACAGTAGGAGATTAGAACCTAGTAATTAAAGGAATTTGTTGTTAATACAAAGAGAAAAGCTACATTTAAAAGAATAACAGAATAACCAAGTTGGAAGGGACCTTGGAAATCTTCTAGTCTTACCACTTACTCAGGCAGGAATTAATCTGTTTTAGAAGGTGAGTGTTTCTTCACTAAATATGGTTCAAAATTTGGAACTAGTTTATCCTTATCCTTTTTGGCTCAATTACTTCAATCTTAAAGTAATGAACTAAAAATTGTTAAAATAGCATAATATGAGAAAGAATTTAAGGATGATGTTATGTTGAACATTGCTACATTATTTTACATTCCATGAATTGTGGGTATATCATATCTTTCTGTAATGTGAAATTCTATGATTTCAAGGCAAAATGTGCTAAAATATTCTTGATTCCATACTATTTTTTAAAATCAGTTAAAATAATATATTGTCACATATCCATAATATTTGAAGTTGTTATTATCAGTCTATTCACTACACAAATATCAGATGAAAATGGGATATCAGCTCCCAGATTTTTTTTTCTCTATTCTGTTCCATTTGGCTCTCAATGGAAGACAAAATTGTGTGGGCTCTTTTCTGACTAACATAGAAGTTATATTGAAGACAAATCAGTTCTTTTTCTAAGTGATTTCAAATGTGTATCTGTAGAAAGGTTGTGTATAATCATTATATCATTAATTATTTTGATGTATTCTATGACCGGAAAATTAAAATAGGCTTTAAGACCAACTAAAACAGAAGTTTGGATTTGATAAGATACAAATGTACATCTTTGGGATGAAATATGAATGGAACATGACAGAGATCTTACCTAGGAATATAAACAGTTCAGAGGTAAATATTTATGTACTTGTATTCTATGTGATATATATATATATATATATATATATATATATATATATATATATATATATATATATATATATATATTAGATTATATTAGGCAGATAAATGATAGATAAATATTACTGTTATTTTTGTAATAACTGAAGAGCAGCATATTTTTTGCAATCTGAGTAATCTAGTTTCTGTGATCTGTTTTGATCAGTTCAATAAATGCATGGCTGATATTAATAAACAATTATAAAAGTAGATATTCTATAAAAGCAGGTAGTGTAGACTTAAATGTAAAATCATGCACTATGAAAATCTGAACTTGACAGTAACATCAGTGTGCTAATAGCAAAAAAGTAAATTTAAACATTACAATACAATTTAGCATTATATTTGTTCTTTCTGTGTTTTCAAGGATTCACAAGAGAAATTCTTTTGAAAAGAAGGTTGCCACTCTCTTGGTGGCAATATATTTTTATTTATATGGTGATTTTTTTTAAAAAAAGAAAAATAAAAGTAATAAAAAGTAATAAAAAGCAAGAAAAGGAAAAGAAAATAATAATTCAAAGATAAAACTAAAAGTGCAAGAAAGAAAAGAAAAAAGAAAAGAAAAATAATACAAAGAGGTAGCTTTTGATCTTCTTTACAGCAGTACAAATATAATTATAAATTTTCCTCTTAATTTGTGGCCACAGCATAGCTCTGTTCTTTCTATAATCTACCTTGTGTAATCATCAAAATTGTTAAATTCATTTTTTCTGTTTCATGCAAAAAGTCTCTAAAGAGTTTCCACTAGGCAATAGATGTAGATGTTGTATTTTCTCTCTGTTGAGTTCTAAAAGGTTTTTCCAACTGTCCATTAATTTAAGACAGTGAATAACTCTGTATTGTATAGATATAGACTTAAGCAGAGATATAAATATAGAAAATACAGTTCAAGCAGATGTATGAGAAAGTCTTAATGTAGCCTTCCTTCCTTCCTTCCTTCCTTCCTTCCTTCCTTCCTTCCTTCCTTCCTTCCTTCCTTCCTTCCTTCCTTCCTTCCTTCCTTCCTTTTCCATTGAAAAGAAGGGCTTTTCAATGAAGAATGAACAATGAGGACTATATTTTCACTAATACCTTTCCTCTTTATGTAACTCTTTGTGAAAATACATCTCTTTTGAGATTTTTTTTTATATATGCATACAGTCAAAGAGTGAAAGAGTGAAAGTGAAATGGAAAAAACCTCTTACTATTCAAATGTATGATATTCAATTTGCATTATTAAATGGGAAAAGAATTGAGACCGCTATACTAAATGATCTATAATATTTAAGTATCAAAGAAAAAGGAAGGATGACATTCTGATCACCAGTATTAATTATGTTCTTTCAACTGTATTTCAGAATCATCTTACTTTTCACCAGCAAGGAAAAAATCAATCAACTCCTACTGAATTTATTCTTCTGGGATTTGGCAATCTTCTTGAACTGAGAATACTCCTCTCCATATTATTTCTTCCTATTTATACTTTCTCCATTGCTGGTAATCTCCTAATTGTTTCACTGGTTATGGTTGACCAGCATCTTCACACCCCCATGTATTTCTTCCTCGTTAATTTGTCTTGTTTGGAGATCTATTATATTTCTACCATTCTACCAAAGATGCTGGCTAGTTTTGTAACTGGAGATCGATCTATATCTGTCTTTGGATGCATTGTACAGTATTTTTTCTTTGGGGTTTTTGTAGCCACTGAATGCTACCTTTTAGCAATGATGTGTTATGATCGATATTTAGCAATATGCAAACCACTGCATTATACCACACTCATGAATAGTAGACTCTGCCTCCAATTGGCCCTCACATCTTGGATGAGTGGCCTTTTGACCAACACTATCATAACCTACTTTCTGCTGAAACTTACCTTCTGTGGGCCCAATGAAATTGATCATTTCTTTTGTGATATATATCCAGTAGCAAACATTTCATGTAGCAATACACACTTAGTAAAGCTTGCTACATCTATTTTATGCATAATTGGAACAGGGCTTCCTTTTCTCTTTACATTGGCCTCATACATCTGTATTCTTCATACTGTTTTACAAATTAAATCTAAAATTGCCCAACAGAAAGCCTTTTCCAGATGTTCGTCCCACCTCATTGTAGTGACAATTTTCTATGGTTCTGTATTCCTTGTCTATGTAGTTCCAGAGACTAAAACACTAAGGGAACTACACAAAATATTTTCTATATTATATACTATCTTAACTCCTATGCTCAACCCTCTAATCTATAGTTTGAGAAACAGAGAGGTGAAGGAAGCTCTCTTCAAAGCCATCAGAAAATACAGCAACATTTCATAATCTCGTAATGCTTTAAATTTTTTTAATGGCAGATCAGGATATTCTGAAATTATTCTTTTCTGCTTTCTAAATAAAATAATTTGATCCACATCAGTCCTTCATTGATGACCAGATTACCTCTCAATATGTTTCTATACATGTGTGTGCAAATATGTATTTCAATAATGGTGATATTTTAGATATTTTCTGCTTTAAATTTGTATTTTACCCCAGAAATGTAACAATACATTTACAGAATAGTATGAATCAGAAATGTATGTTTTCATTCTTTGTTAGCAAGAAATTATTGACAGGTTTTTTAAAATCATCCAATGTTAGTGTTAGAGTCAGGCAGTAAATGAATGGCCTTCAGTCTGTATGTGTGGGGGAAAATAAAGAACTATCTTCTTCTCTCTGTCTCCTTCCCCCCCCCCAACCACCCTACTCTTTCCTTTGTTTTTGACGAATTGTATCTACTCTATGTTCCCTGATACACACATATGTAAAAATTCATATAGTAAACATACAGTATAGTGGATTTCCATAACTTCCTACCCTCAAGGTAACTTTGTCATCCCTGACTATTGCCTGACTGTTATGGAAGAAACAATTCAGCACATCTTAGGAACATTTCTGCAATCACAGATAGTAAGAAGGATTTAATAGTAGAATCAACTGTCCACAAAAATTGGATTAGTTCTTCTTAATTGGATATGTTCTGCTGAAGCTGAGAGAGGCAACTAACTGGATATATTTTGAATACCTGTATCAATGGCATAAATGCTTTCTTCCAACTCTCTGCTTTTTCTCCCTATCCATTTGTTTTCTTAATGACTCTGAATTGCACTCATCACTTCACATTATTTGGTTTAGGGTTATACCATTTTTCCCAAAGATAAGATTTTCTCTGAAAATAAGCCCCAGTACAAGTGTGCCCAATATAAGCCCTACCCCCAAAATAAGTCCTACTTAAGACCCCACCCACTACATCGCACCTGGTTGCACAAAGCGCATGGGTGAGGTACATGGGTAAAAATCAAGCTAGGGTGGGAATGGGGGGCTGGAGCTGCCCCATGTATCCTATAACTGCTTACCTTAGGACATTTGCAGCCAGGCCTCCCATGCCCTGACATCTGCCTCGCCTTGCCAGCCTTCTTCTTCTCTGGTCACTCATCACCACTCGTGCACGTCAGCCCCGGCCTCCATTTTGCCATCTGGGGCCTTCTGGAAAGGCCTCTGCAGCTGACAAATGAGCTGTGGATTGATGCACATGGTTTCCCCTGGCCTCCTTTTTGCTCGTTTCTCGGCACCAGAGGCCTGTGATGGTTAAATGGAGGCCAGGGGTGACACACATGCAGAATTGGCAGTGAGCAGCCACAGAAGAAGAGGGCCAGTGAGGAGAGGCAGATGTTGGGGCATGGAATGCCTGGCTGCAGCAGTCCTAAGGTAAACAGGTAAGACATCCCCTGAAAATAAGACCTGGTGCCTTTTTTGGAGGTAAAAATAATATAAGACTGGGTCTTATTTTTGGGAAAACATGGTAGAATCTGCTCAGTCTTCAACTCTACTTCATTATTCCCCCCCCTCAATAGTTCATAAACTAATATATTCCAACACACTGTCTAATGTGCAGACACTTCAGCTTGTCCTATTTTTATTATTTTAGCATGAGAGAGGTGACCAAGATATATTGACATATGACAATAGATACAAACTTGAATGTTTTATTTGAGGCTATAGAAGTAGCAGCATAAAACTCAAGCCAATAAAAGCCACCAAACTCAGGTTTATTAATGAACATCAAACATTAATTATCTTGCTTATCTTTGTTATGAAATTGTTCATAGTGGTGAATGCTATGAAATACAATATTTCCCCCAGTAATTTTTGTGGAAGGGGGGGATGTTATATAATTTAGTTTCTTTTCTTTTTCTTCTTATTTTATGACTTTTTCTTGTTTTTTATTAGTTTAGGAATTCTTATTGTTCATATTTCAATCTCCTGAATTTTTCTCCAGCTTTCAGAAAATATGAGGCTGTCATTTGCGATAGTTGCTTAGGTGTTCTTTTTATACATCAATGAATGTTAATATTTTCCATTTTATGTCTTGCCTTTCTTGGCCTCCCAATAGGATGTCAGAACCAATCAGCATGCAGAGTATGAACCTCTGCACAATACACAATGCACACTTGGAATTTGGGAGGTGTTTGCATTGGCCTGTTTGCAGCCCTCTGCAGCCTCTACTTACCTATCAATCCCTTCTCACTGTAGGTATATGGTGATGGCATTCCATATATATTGATATTGCTGGTAGTATTTAAATACTCACACCATTTTTAATTTGGAGGTTACTTAAATAAGATAATTAATTCACATTTATATGAAGTTAGAAGACACAGAAAATTGTGAAATGTTACAAGAATTGCAGAGGATTCCAAACTTCTTTGAATGTTTACCAAATCCTTAAAGAAACTGAATTGGTGATTGGGTGCACATCTTATTCATTTCTATTTAACTTAATAAAGAGACAAAAAATATATCTATGAAAAGCCTCAGTAAGTCTGGCACAGTATATTGCATCAAAATTTCCTTAGCCTTTTATCCCCCAAAAGGCAAGTAGTTTCAGGGACAAGATACTTATAGAACAAGTGGAAAATATAAGGGTTTATTAAATTTCCCAAGTTGCTACCGCTATGTGTTTTGGACAAATCCAGTTATTGACAGCATGGTCAAAAGTTAAGGATATGTTAGCACTGGATTTAGAGGTCTAAAATTAAAATTAAGATTTTCAGCACAGGTCTTCACTATACTGCAGTAAGCCTGAACATGAAGAATTCAAGTTATGCATGGAAAATGGAAACATAAGTCAGCAAAGAGTTGTGTGGAAATTTATTTATTATGGCATATTTATTATGGCATCAAGTTTTGTTGATCTGCATGTTTTATTGGATGCATGGAAAATAATTTTGAAAGAGGAAAAATATATACACTATATATAGTAGCAATTCTCATGTAATCATTCTAATCAAGTTTCTTGGGTTAACCTCCCACACCACCCCCATAGCTGTTTATAGACAATCATGCTGAAATTTATTTCTTATTTCTAAGAGGTAAAAGTACACTAAATGTATTTTCAATACTTTGTGGGTGAAACACACACTTTTCCCTTTCTCCAAATACTTTTCAAAAGATATATGAATGCTGTATACAAAAATGAAGATTGAAGAGGAAAATATGGGCAACAACAGTTTGAAAATCTTGTGCAAAGTCAGTAGGATTTTAATAAGATAATAAAATTTATGTTCTAGGTTGTGGAAGATTAATGCTACTCAATTTCTGATCTGTAACCTATTTCCTTATGCATAAACTGCTAAATGCTATTGGTTTAGATTTCCTTGAAGTTTAAAAATTGAATAATTGATCCTTTCTACTTCTGGATCCCACTCACAATTTTTTTCTGATATTTCAGGAATTCATATCCAAATAAGTCAGGTTCATGAGATTACAAATTTAATTAAGGCTAGATGACTTTTATTCCAAATATTAAATTTGTGCCATTTAAAATAATTGTTTGTTACATAATAGATCAGTCCTAGAGACCATCCAAGCTTTGATAATTGCTTGGTTGTGGGGCTCTATACTCCAGGACTAATCATTTTTTTCTAGATAATTCTTTTAAAAATGAACATAAATGATTCTATAGGCCTGCTGCTATTGTTTTTTTTCTATATGTTTTATTGGGTTTTTAAATTTTAACAAAGAGTACTTTAGACACACTGTGGTGTTTGGGTAAACAAACAATTCAAGGTGAAAAACATACATAAATAGCTCAACTTAATACATTCACTATCATCTCTCTATTTCTCACAAATAACATAATAGATTTAATATATTCCATTTCTAGCTTAAATTTCTGTTACTACTCCACCTGTTTTAAAGTTTTATCAATTTAAAATTACCATAGTCAAATATTGTTTTACATCAACAAATTATCACTTCAAGTATCTCTACCATGTATATTAAAGTTTTAATCTCTCTCAACCCTCTTCTTATCACCAATCTCATTCATTTCTTCTTCCAGTGATAACTAATTTAATTAAAAAAAAACAATGTTAAACCTTAGTTCCTTTCAATTCATTACTCAAACTTCAGATATCCAATTAGTTGTCATACCTTATCAGATCATATTATTATAGGCAAATATCACCTAATCAATTTAAGCACTTCAAAATTACATTCTCATGACTGAATATTTTTTTCAACTCCAGAACATACATATATATGTGTGTGTGTGTGTGTGTGTGTGTGTGTGTGTGTGTATGATTATATATTTTTTATCCTTAATACAATCCATAGAGCCAAGGTTCTTTTATCCAAACCATTCCATACAACAAAAAAAGCATCTAACTAATTTAAACACATATGTATATAGTTATAACTGATTTAATTAAGAGAAAAGAAAAAAGAAAATAATAATAATGTTAGACCTTAATTCCTTTCAATTCATTACGCAAACTTCAAATTCCATCCAATTAATTATCATACCTTATCAGATCATATTATTATACACAAAAATCACCTAATCAGTTTAAGCACTTACTAATTTAAACACGCATATATATAATTGCATTTTTCTTAGTTCTGGTTCTAGATCATTATCCTTAAAACAATCCATAGAATCAACATTGCCTTTTACTCCATTAAACATTTTAAAATTTCTTTTTCAGTCTAATTCTAGGTTTCTTTCTATGCCACCCGGGCTTCCATAAAAGCGCTTCCCTTTCAACCAGTAAATCCATTCTTGATGCTTGTAGTAATCTTTGGGAAAATGTACATCCCTTCCTCTGCAGTAAACATCTTTTTTCCATTTCAACCAATAGATTGATTCTTGTTGCTTGTAGTAATCTTTGAGAAAATATAAATCTCTTCCTCTGCAGTAAACGTCTTTTTCTGTTCTCCTTGCAATGTAGTTGCTTTGTATTTTGAGGTCTTAGTCTTTGCTTCTTCTGGTTCTCTAAGTTGCTGAAGAAAGGATTGTCAGATGAAATAAATTCCACTTCTATCTCTGTAAATTCCTCTTCTGGTACATTTTGATTTATACAATGATCAGTAGTAACCTGGACATCAGTTTGAGCAAATGTAGTAGAATTTCTGGATCTTAATTCCAAAGTACAGTTTTTAAATATAGCACAAATTTCTGCAGTGGCCTCATAAATCTTTTCCAATATAAATGCACAGTTCAGTTGTATCTGAGATTTATCCATTTTAATATTAATACTTAAAAGGAAATCTCTTTTTCTTTTTTGTAGAGGCTTTGTTTAATGTAAAAACATCCACCCCCACAGCTTCACAGGTGTACCGCTTATCTTTAGTGTTTTGGAATTCAATAGATGAATAAACAAAGTTGCAATATTAAATTTTTGCCACTAGATGCCCTCAGTGAGTTAAGAAAGTCTTTTCCAAAGATCAATTCTTTTTCTTTTCTGTCTTTTAGAGTAATTATATATATATATATATATATATATATATATATATATATATCTATATATATATATATATATATGTGTGTGTGTGTGTGTGTGTGTGTGTGTGTGTGTGTGTGTGTGTGTGTGTGTGTGTGTGTGTGTGTGTTTTCTGAGGTTTTCGCGGGTATTTGTATGTAGGTATTCTTTGGTTGTTCGGGTTTTCTCCCGCGTAAAATTGGAAGTGTCTTGGCGACGTTTCGACGAAGTCCCATTCGTCATCTTCAGGCTGGTGTTTTCAGCTTCGTGCTTTGAGCAGCAATGTGTGGTCTTAGCTGTTTATTCCTTTTAACTGCCAGTGGGGGTATGAACTGATTGGGTGGGAGCTTGGCTGTGTTCTGATTGGGTGGAGGTGTGTTCTGAATGGTTAGGGGCTTGGCTGTGCTCTGATTGGCTGGGGGAGTGTTCTGTTTGGTTGTGCTCAGGTTAGTCTGAGTTGCAGAGGGGTTTAAGATTTTGGGCTGCCTTGCTATTTTCTGGCTTCGCGTTCGTGGTCGTGTCTCCTCTTCATGGAGGGTGTCAGTTTGCTTCATGTATGGATTGGAGGGGTTTAAAGTGGCTAATGATGCAGCTGTGGTCTGGCTTCTGGTTTGTGGTCATGCCTCATCATCGGTGTGGCTTTGGGTTTGTTTTTTGCGTGGATGTGTGGTGGTGACATCCTGTGTGGTTTTTGTGAGTGTGGGTCTGGTATCATTTTTTGTGTTAGGGAGTCGTTTGTCAATAACGGCAGGTTTCCAAATGTCTGGTAGGCGGGAGGTATCATCTCGCTTGTTCATGCTGTGTGGGCGTTTTTCTATCTCGATGGCTTCTCTGATTATTCTGTTATTAAAATGTTCACTTTTGGCAATGGTTCTGGTATTTTTAAAGTCAATTTCATGTCCTGTGGCTTTAAGGTGTTGGACCAGGGAAGATGTTGGTTCCTCTTTTTTGACTGAGTTCTTATGTTCTTCAATGCGTGCACTTATTCTTCTGTTGGTTTGTCCAATGTATGTGTTGGGACAAGCAGTGCATGGGATTTCATATACTCCTTGATTTTCTAACCCCAATTTTATCTTTGAGGTTTCTTAGGATGGTCAATATTTTTCTGTTTGTGCAGAATGCTGTTTTGATGTTGTGTTTATGGAGGATCTTGGTGATTCTGTCTGTGGTGCCATTTATGTATGGGAGGAGGGCTTTTCTGTTTTCTTGTTCTCTGTCTTGGATTTTAGTGGGGGTTTCTTTTTGGATTAGGTTTGTAATCTTATTTGTTTGGAATCCATTGGATGTTAGTACATTGGTGAGAGTGTGTAGTTCGGTTTTTAGGTGTTGTTTGTCAGCTAAGCGTGTTGTTCTGGAGATGAGTGTCTTGACTACGGAGTTGATCTGTGCTGGGTGGTGGTGTGAGAGAGCGTGCAGATAGCGGTTTGTGTGTGTTTTCTTCTGGAAGATGGTGTGTCCTAGGGAGCCATTGGACACATCATCTACCAGAAGAAAACAGCTAAGACCACACATTGCTCCTCGAAGCACGAAGCTGAAAACACCAGCCTGAAGATGACGAATGGGACTTCGTTGAAACGTCGCCAAGACACTTCCAATTTTACGCTGGAGAAAACTCGAATAACCAAAGACCTACATACAAACACCTGCTAAAACCTCAGAAAACACACACACACACACAGACAGACAGACAGACAGATAGATAGATAGTATAAATAAAAATGCGACCACCAGGAGAATATAAATATAAAAATATACTTTACTAAAAGCTGCCGAGCTTTCGTTTGGGAACTCCAAACATCATCAGGGCTAAGAAGTCAGTAAACAATGATGACTTAAATGGATTTGGCTGACATTTGCACCCGGCTCCTGGACCACATCACTGGTCCTGGCTAGTCAATTTGTGTTCCAGATGTTTCTCTGTTACTCTCCTTGCACTTCCTTCTATCGTTCCTCCGGATCACTCCTCCCACTCCTCCATTGCTAGCACCCATCTCCTCCAAAACCCCTTCATTCTTTTTTACTCCCATAATATTAACTACGATCAAAACGCAGGTGGATTGGCTGGGACCCATGACGAGGTCAAGAAGCTGGGCGCAAAGAGCACCACATTTATAAATAGCTTCTCCCAATGACTGGACGCTACCATGATGATGCTGGCAGAAGCCAGCAAAAGCTTGGTTTTATTCTGGTTTTATTCTATTAAAACTTTTTATAGTTTTAATTTATATTAAATTTATAAATTAATTTATAAATGTGGCGCTCTTTGCGCCTGGCTTCTTGACCTCGTCATGGGTCCCAGCCAATCCACCTGCGTTTTGATCATAGTTTCTGTATTGCAAGCTGTAATTTCCTCGCTCTCCTTGCTTGTGCCGATACCACAGCTCTTCCTCCCTTCTTCGTATGACTGTAAGTCGGGGGGGGCTCTTTAATTCTATGTAGTTAAATGTGCACTGTCTGTGTTTATGTTGTTTATTCCCCTCATCCTCCTCTTAATATTCCCTATTTTCATTCTCCTCCTCCTATCTCTCTGTCTACGATCCTCCTTAACAACTATATCCTCATTGTTTGTCCCCGTGGCCCAGGATCCCATTGTGTTCATATCATCCTGTTTCCCGATCTTTCGTATCGTTTTGTTAACTCCCCTTTCTATTTTCTCTTCAACGGGGGTAATTTTAACATCCTCCCCAGAGTTTGTGGCACCCACAAGTTGATTGTTAACCCCTTCTCCCGAGGGGGCTGTCCCCTCACTGTTGTTTATACATTCATCCACTATTTGGGGGTGTGCAACCCTCCTTAAAGGGAGAGAGGCGGGGTCCTTGCGATCATGATTTGCATCTCCTTGTACATTCCTACGGGTGGATTGGCTGGGACCCATGACGAGGTCAAGAAGCCAGGCGCAAAGAGCACCACATTTATAAATAGCTTCTCCCATCGACTGGACACTACCCTGATGATGCTGGCAGAAGCCAGCGAAAGCTTGGTTTTATTCTGGTTTTATTCTATTAAAACTTTTTATAGTTTTATAACTTCCTAGTGTTCGTATATTCTATTATTTAACATGAGTCTATCCAGGAATCATCGTTTTGTTTTTAATATTCATAGATAGATAGATAGATAGATAGATAGATAGATAGATAGATAGATAGATAGATAGTATGGCATGTTCTTTGTCAATGCACACAATTACATTTATTATAGACATTGACCAATTCATAAAATAAAAAGCATATGATGTAGCAAATAACATTTGTAACAAAAAATGATTATCAAACTGACATATTCAAAGAACCATATAACTGACAAATAGTGAAAGAAAATATTAGCCACAGAGAAAAGAAAGTCATATTAATTAGATTATTATAATTGTAAATATAATGGATCAAAGAGCCCTGGAAATATGATATAATAACAAATTATTACCTGTAACCAGACATCTTTCAAGCATAGATTAATATTTCAATAACTCTTCTGGCACAAAACTCTGTTTTTAGTTAAATGCTCTGAAATTTTCTTTCAACAACAGCTGTTAAATGTTCCAGCATAGCATAATATTGTCCAGCTTCAGTATTTTCCAGCATGCCTCTTCACTTTCTGTCATTCAATCCTATTTTCTTCTTGGTCAACAGTATATCATTTCCACTAAATATCCTTATTTTCGGTGATGGATTTCAATTTTGTTTGGAAAACACAAAAAATACACAAATTGCATTATAAAGAAAAGCTAAACAGGGGTGTCAAACTCACAATGTCCTGTGACATGTCACAACATATTGTGACTTTTTTTCCATTGCCAGCAATAGGGTGGATGCAGTTTTGCTATGATGCATCTGGCCCGTGGGCCGGCAGTTTGACACCCCTGAACTAAACATTGTTCCTTGCAATCAAATTATGCAGTGATTGGAATAGAATGTAGTCATATTTATAAGTAACAAATATACCAAGAGAAAAGTGGATAGAAAACTACAGTATATTAGCTTTCCACATCCTGCTTCCATCTAATTTTCTTGAATTGATAATCCTGATTTTCCCAGCCAACATACCTGAAGGATATGGATGGATGGATGGCAATTTTGATAAAATCAAAGTTTATATGGGAAACATTATCTTAGGGAAAATGTGCTTAATGTTTGATCAATATTTTAGATGTTGCCATAATACAATTAACATTATGTTACTATTTTACTAACAGCTTCCAACCAATGGAACCAATATGTGACAAACTCACTCTAGGAAACAATATAAAAAAAAGCAATTGATTATAATAAAACATTATGCATTTGTCTAAAAATCTTTAAAATGTATCATTTTGCACCACAGTCTTTTAAAGGCTTTGTGTACTTCTTTGTTTCTTAAGCTGTAGATCAGAGGATTAATCAGAGGTGTCAATACTGTGTAGAAAACAGAGAAAACTTTGTTGAATTGCCTCAAAATTGGTATATTTGGCAACATGTAGACAATGATTACTGTACTGTAAAAAATTCCAACCACCATGAGATGAGAGGAACAGTTTGAAAAAACCTTTCGCTTTTCAGTAGTTGAAGATATCTTTAGAATATTTTCAATTATGCAAAAATACGATATGAGAGTGAGTAGAAATGGTGCAATTGTGAAAAGAAAAGTCAAGATGAAGGTAACAAGTTCTAGCAGTTTTGTGTCACTACATGACAATTTTACCACAGGGAAGAAGTCACAAAAATAATGGTCTATAATGTTGGGTCCGCAGAAGGATAACTGAGCCATCAAACACATCACAATGCCACTACCCATTATAGAACTTGTCCATGTTGCAGCTATAAGTTGAAAACACAGTCTTTTATTCATAATAATTGCATAGAGCAAAGGCTTACAAATGGCTAGATAGCGATCAAATGACATGGAAGCCAGGAGGTATGTCTCTATACTAACACAAGAGCCAAACAAATAAAATTGGGTCATGCATCTAGTAAAAGAAATAGATTTCTGACCACTGAACAAATTGGCCAATGTTTGGGGTAAAATGATTGAACTATAGCAGGTCTCTAGGCAGGACAAATTTGCTAGGAAGAAGTACATGGGGGTGTGAAGATGATGGTCAGCTATAACTAACAATATAATGAGGAGATTCCCAATCACTGTTGCAAGATAAATAATTAGGAAGAACAAGAAGAGAAGAGGCTGCAATTCTGGGACATTTCCAAAACCCTCAAGGAGGAATTTTGTGATGGATGATTGGTTTCCTTTCTCTGTGTTCCACATTGAATGAATCTCCTGCATATCACAGCAGCCCTAGAAAACAATGAGAAGTAATGTGTCTTCAGGATAGGCTCAGGAAAGCTTGCACACGCTGCTTTAAATTTGCTGAGAATTTTGACATTAGATAGCCACTGAGAGTTTTTATCCTGTGCTATCTTTTGATTTTAAAAAATTCATTTTACATCCCTTCTTTGCAATGCATATATACCTGAAATATATATATTTCAGTTGTTCAGATGATTCTTAGTGGAGTTTATAGTTCATTCTGTTCTATATTTCTTTTAGAATCAGATTCTACAAAACATGACAGTTTGTTTCCCATAGTGTTATTCAATAGAATAAGTGAAAATAAAGTAATATGACTTATTTAGTTCATAAGCACCTTATTGCTGGTGCTTATCACATATTGGTACAGTGTCTAAAAGACTAAAAGCATAACAGCCATACCCACACCTATGGAACAAAATCATATCCTACATAGCAATTTATTCCCAAACAGACTAAATATATTAACAATGTCTCCTACAAGACACAGAGAGATTACCTTTCTTTACCATTTAAAACTCATTGATATTATTTGTTAAGGTGATCTATATTATATAGGAAGGCTATTCATATTCATCCATATTAACTTTTAGTTTTTTATATAATTTCTTAATTCTGACAAGGATTTGTCATGAGATCCATTTTTAGCATGATTTCATCTGCTAAACAACTTCTCCTTCTCCTTCTCCTTCTCCCTCTCCCTCTCCCTCTCCCTCTCCCTCTCCCTCTCCCTCTCCCTCTCCCTCTCCCTCTCCTTCTCCTTCTCCTTCTCCTTCTCCTTCTCCTTCTCCTTCTCCTTCTCCTTCTTCTTCTTCTTCTTCTTCTTCTTCTTCTTTTCCTCCATTAAAATAATGAAAACGTTTACATTATTTTTTTATTTTAAGAGTGTCATTATTTTAATTGCCATAAATTGCTAGTGTTAAATATTGAGCAGAAGCATAAGAAAATTAATTATCCATACTTGCTTAGCAATATGTGCTTAACGGATATTATTTCCAAGTAAATGTTTATACACATGTTCAAAATCATCTCTACCAACAATCCTTGGATGTATTAGACTACAGTTTTGGGAATTCCCATTTAGCACACTTTTGATTTGGGATAATGAGGGTCAGTCCAATACATTTGAAAGATGTTAAATTGTGGAAGGTTCCATAAAATAAATTATGTTGTTAAACACATGAAATTTGCTTTTTTTTCCACAGATCAGGTCATTTTTTATTATGCAGGTGAAAAACAGATGTTGAGGTAGAAGCCCAATGATGAACTGAAATAATCAGGGAAGAGATATATTCTATCCACTGTCCTTTTGCTCTTACCAAACTGGCTATAGAATTAGGAAAATCACTAGGTATTATTTCATTTAGAGAAGCTTTGAAATATGATGATTTGAGAAAACAGAATACACTTTTATGCACTGAGCAATTACTTACAGCTATTAACTGCTATGTCAATTATTGATCCAAAAGTCACCAGCAGAAGGCTTCTCTTCGTTTGTGAAGGAGAAATAAAGAGATTCTGAACAAACAAATACTGTCTCTTTGTGAAATTAAACTGCTTAACAAAATAAAGAAATGAGCTTAGGGAGTTTTTACCTCTTTAGCTTCCTGAAAAACATTTATGATGCAATCAAATTCCTAAGTCCCCAGAGATGTTAATATTCTTTCTTTCTTCATGATTACTTTAAAGATGGCAACTCCATGATTCAATGATTCTACTTTTATTTGTACAGTGATAATTACTTAAAGTCATCAGTCCCTATGACTGTACTATAGTGCCTTCTAGCAATTATACTAAAATACATACTTGTTCTTGATTCACTTCTTTAAAAATGCTCTTCCAAATTAATTCTGCTCCTATCATGTTTCCCTGAAAATAAGACCTACCCCAAAAGTAAGCCCTACTTAAGAGCTTGCACATCAATTCTGTCTGGTTGCTACTGTACCATAGACACAAGATGAGGAGGAGGGGACCTGCCAATGCAGTTACCAAGAGGCAAAGCTGGTGGGGGAAGGGAGATCTGACCCAAGCATCCCACTTACCAGTACCCTGCCTCAGCCTCTCATGCTGCCCCACTGATTCTGCAGTCAGTTTCAGTTGCTTGCAGCATGATGCTGCATTGTGCGTTGTGCCACCAATGCTGCTGCCATGAGACTTGGCAGATCCCCCACCGATCTCACCAATACACCCTGCTTACCAGTACTTTGCCACAGCCTCTCATGTTGTTCCATGGATTCT
The DNA here is from genome assembly GCF_016545835.1 of Crotalus tigris. Classification (NCBI taxonomy): domain Eukaryota; kingdom Metazoa; phylum Chordata; class Lepidosauria; order Squamata; family Viperidae; genus Crotalus; species Crotalus tigris. The sequence goes on from NW_024097294.1 coordinate 146,348, forward strand.
GTGGCCAGTTCTGGCCACTCGCAGCATGATGTGCCCACCAATGCCTCTTCCATGAGGCTTGGCAGATTCTCCCCCATCTAACCTCAACCCTAACCTTCAGTGAAATCAAGTTTGACACCCCTGGTTTAATGGTGATTTAATGGAAGATTCAAAGGGAATATTTTGACCCCCAACAAGATGAGTTCAAAAAGAAAGAGCTATTATCAAGAAAGTAATCTTGGAGGACTCTCAGGGCATGAATCTTACAGCTTTCTGCAAAGAGAACTAATTGGTCTGAAAATGATGAGCAGAGTACAATAGATGGATGAGCAAAATGCCAAGAAGCAAAAGTGTGGATCAGGTAGGCAGCCATTATTTCCTGAAGTTGAATACAACCTCTGTGACTGGATTGCTGACAGGAGAGCAAGGGCTTTGGTTGTGCACAGGCTGATATTCAAACATTTGCCATTGTACTGGCACCACAGTTAGAAATATCCCCAGAAGAATTTAAAGCATCACAACACTGGCTGGATGGCTTCCTTCAGTGATATGAACTGTCTCTAAGAAGATCGACAACACTGTTCAAGCTGCAGGATGCTGAACTTATTAAACATGCCCTTATATTCAAATCCTTTGTTGATGGGACAGACTTTTCAAAATACCAACTCTCCAACATGATTGCCATGGATGAAACTGCAGTGTTTATGGGCCAAGCATCTCAAACAAGAATTGAGGGGTGCCTCGTAAATCTACATTCCCTCCACTGATTACAAAAGTGCACATGTTACCTGTATTTTGGCAATTCATCTGGATGGAATGAAAGTCCTACCTCTAATCATCACTAAGGGCAAGAAAGATAAAATTGAACATGTTTCTGGCATTTATTTTCTTGAAACCAAACAGCCTGGTGCACACAAGCTGTTATAAGGAAGTGGACTGATTTAATGCTGTCACTTGTTTTGAGAGATGGCCAGAGAGGTTTGCTAGTCTGTGATTCAGGCAGCACTCACCATGCAAATGATATGAAGAAGTTCCTTGGAGAGAGAGGAATAGATCAAATAATGATTCCTGCAGGAATGACTGTCTATTTCCATACTCTGGATATTGCAATAAACAAGCCATTCAAGGACCATTTGCACAGGGAAATCAATGACTACACTGAACACAGAATGGAAAGAAATCAGCATGGAAACTTTGTGAAGCCTAGCCTTCCAGAGATCATGACTTGGGTGAAGAATTCATGAGATAACATCACTGACAGTTGTGTTGCCAATGCACTACAAGCAGGGTACATGGACAAGAAGTGCTCATTTAAGGAGACCGCTGTTGTTGGACATGAGAGATTCGGGCCAATGGCTCTACAGGAACTGGAATCACAAGAGGTATGGGCCAGAATTTGAATTTGGGAGAGTTACCGTATGAAGATGTTACAGAAAAAGATGACATGGCTGTTTTTGAATAAATGTTGATTGTTGTACATCACCATTATAGTTGTGGTTGCCCTGGGGGGGGTTGGGGGTTAGGATGAAGGTTAGGGTTGGGTTTAGGCATTGTGGGTAGGGCTGTGGAGGAGTGGGGGTTAGGGTTGTGTTGAAGCTGGAAAGCAGGTGCCACTTGGGTCAGATTGGGGAGATCTGCCAAGCATCTTGGCATGGCATGGGTGAGGACAACATGGCTTGGCCAAAAGCAGCTGGCCACAGAACAAGCGGAGCAAAGTGGGGCAGATTCCCCCCTCATCTGCCCACTGTCTTCCCTTTTACTTCCCTCCCGAGCCAGACCTGGCCCTCTTCATAGTTTTGCCCACACAGCCACCAAAGCGGCAGGTGGAACACAAGAGCTGCTTTCCAGTTCCATCACATTTCTCTGTGACTGCAGAGTGGAGAGCTTGCCCTTTTATCACTCAGATGCCCTTGCTTCCCCCAAGCATTTCTTTGCTTACTAGATTTCCAGCTCCATCACATTCCTCCATCATGTTCCTCTGCTGCCATTTGCAGTCCCACAAACAAACAAAAAGTTTGTGGGACTAAAAAAAAAGTTCAAGCAATAATTTCCAACTTTGCAAGATCTTTTTTTTCATGAGAAGTTGAAATTGTTTGATTGACTTTGTTTTTTAGTCCCACAAACTTCCTTTGTTTCCTTGCATGCAGCAGCAGAGGAACATGATGAAGGAATGCTACGGGCCTGGAAATCAGGTAAGCAAAGAAATGCTTGGGGGAAGCAAGAGCATCTGGGTGGTGGTGGGACAAGCTCTCCAGCTCTGCGGCCATAGACAAATGCACGGAGCTGAAAAGAAGATGCCAAGATAAACCCCCTAAGGGTGCCAGGCACTGAAATTGGCTCTTCCTCTCCAGCAGCTGCCTAGGCCCACTGTAAGGAAGGCTGGCATCTACTGGCACATAATATGTGGCAGCATTCTGGCTATGGTGGGAAAGGGGCACCAGCATGGGCATTGATGGCAGGATGCCTATTCATGTCAGCATCCTTCCTCCCTTACCCTCTGGTGCTCCAGCTGCCACTTTGGCCCTGGGTTGCTGCCTTCCCGCTCACCTCTTAGGCAGGCCAGGCCAGGCCAGGCCAGGCCAGGAAGGTGGCCCTCCAGCATCACCAGGGCAAAGACCCCCCCCTGGTCCACCCAGAGAAATATCAGCCTGGCCACCCTACCTCGGTGTCCTACTGCTGCTGCGAGCGTGGCTGCCCCAGGGCTGCAAGGGCTGGACTGGCATGGGAAGGGCACAGCATCCCTGCCTGCCTGAACTCTATACTTTTATGGTAGTTGGTCCACCAACATGCTCTGAAGTTGGTCCATTGCTACCACACTGCATATCCACTCCATTTACAGGCCATGCCACACCCTGCCACCACGCGCTCGCCATCTGCTGGTAATGTAAGACTTACCCAAAAATAAGTCCTAATGCTTAATTCATACCCCCAAAAAATAAGGCCGGGTCTTATTTTGGGGAAAACACAGTACATTCTCTGGAAATTGAATGGTATGTTAAATGTAGTTAGCTGGCATTCAGCAAGCTAAGCATAATTTTCAAAAACAATCTCCCCCTATGCCTGAAAAAAAAAGTTTTCAAGCATTATGTGCTACCGCTCTAACATATGCTGGTAAAACATGGACACTAGCCTCACAATTAATACAAAAGCTATGAGTGGCATAAAGAGCCATAGAAAATGCATGCTTGGCATTATAAGACAAGATAGAAAGACCTGCACATGGATTAGAAAATATGAACGAATACAACATATCGCATGGCATTCATTATTTTGAGGCAACACAATACATAGTTTGGGCATCATGGATTTATGGAATAAAGATTTGGAATATCACATAAACATCAATAGAGCAAAAGTTTTTTTTAAAAAAAATGTTGTTTTTTTCATAATGATCAGTCCATCAAACAATTTTATTTATTCATTTTAGTGGACTCCTCAAAGACATAAGAAAGATGGAGTATGAACTTTCTTATCAGTGATATAAAAATTATAGATACATTAATTCATATCATTTTATTATGACTGGTTGTGGTTTATTTTTGGAAGCATATTGCAGATAAATATGCAGATGTGTGAGTAAAAGTTTTCAAATTAAAGGTGTCAAATTTATTTTTTAAATATTTCACTTACATTTTAAAAATATATAGTTTTCAAAATATTTTACAACAAAAGATTTTAATGCACAATTCAATATATTGTTATTATATGATTGACTGCATCATTGATTGTGATGTACTGCTATGTCCACTTGTGATGGTTCTGTTTAGTTTTGCTTTATTTGAATGTTTGATTTATGTATGGCCTTTGGCTGTAATAGATTGATTGATTGACATGATCAAAGGAATATGCAATATACTTAAGTGATTTATATTAAATTACTACACTGATTTTTAGGACTTTTTTCTGAATTTTAATTTTTTGTTTTAAAATTTCATATATTATTGTTAGCTATTACTATTTTTCTTTAAATTTCTTATTGTATATTGATTTTTTCTGAATTCTGTTTTAAAGTTCCAATAATAGCTTAAAACATTATTATATGGGATATGATCATGGATATACAGTAAAGATTTATTTCCTTTGATTTTTTTTAAAGCCAATCTGAGCTTTTTTATATTTTTCTCTTAAAATTAAAGAAACTTAGGCCTTCAAAATTAGATGGTGAAAAATTTTGAAAATTCTACAGACTGGAAAAAAGAGCTTCTAGTATCTATGGATAATATAAACCATGAGTTGTTATTAGCTATCTTATATCAACTTTGGACCACAGCTATTCATTTAGAGGAGCTTCTCTCAAGTCAGACCTATTTAGTTTGCGGATCAATTATATGTAGCTAATATTATGGTTGTGCAAATTTTGTCAGCTGTGGTATGAAGCTATACAAAATTATTTAAATGCCATTTATTATCTTATCTCCCTATTATGACTTTATTCCCATTATTAATAAGACTGCTGTCCTTACTAATTGGTTTTGGAAAGTAACTATAGAGATAAGAAAGGCTGACAGTAGAAAAGAGCCATATAATCATTTGGTGTCTCAGAAATTTGTAAATCTCTGTAACATCTTTTGAAGTTGGGTTGAAACTCTTTTATTCTTGACCATTAGGAAGATTAGTTTAAATTAATGAATGTTGGACCAAGAACTTCTGTAGAGTTTAATTCTTCATATTGATTTAGGTGAAATATTTCATAGTTTTCAGATTGTTTCAGATTCTGTTTTGTTTGGTTTTTATTCCCTGTTTAAGAATAAAAATTATTTCAGAAGTAAGGTAGAATTCTCATTTGATATTTTAAGATCAGGCATTGTGATTTATAAATGATAGATAAACCATCTGAGCTCAGAAAGTTTTTATATTTTATATATTTTATTTTATTTTTTTATTAAAAGTTTTAAAAAATTAAGGGGCTTCTGGTAGCGTTTGCTGCGTCAGTGGCAGCTTTCTTTTAGCTGCCTGTCTCGGGATTGTGTAAGAGCCGGCAAGACAGCGACCATCAGCTGTTTTGCAGCTCGGAACTTTCTTCCCGGGCAAAGGGAAGAAGGTGAGTTTTTTTCTGGATAGAAGTCGAGCTTCTCTAGCCTCCTAGAGATTATTTTCTGGGAGACAAAGGGTGAGAGCTCCTTCGGACTCCGGAATAACTCCGCATCTCAAGACGCCTTTGTTTTCCTGCGGAGAACGAAGCTAGATGCTGCTTCCACATCTGCTATATAAGAAAGAACTATAAGTAAAATTTAAAGCAGATGGAGCTGTTCAGGAGGATCAGAACTGTGTTGAATTTTAACTTTAACTCAAGAAGAAATATTGTCTTCTCCAGCTATTATTTTAACAATTGGAGTGAAAGGAAAAATGGCGGAGGAATCCTGTTTCTTTATTTGAGGACTTTCACTTTTACTTGGCAACAAAGTTTCAATAATGTAATAGACTTTGCTTACTTAAAGAGTTTTTCTCTTCTTTGAGTAAGGGGGAGTTGTTTTTATTACCCCTTTATTTTATTTTGTTATTATAAGAAGTGATTTTTTCCTTTTTCTCATCTCTTTTTGTTTTAAAAAAAATGGCTTCAAAACATCATGGAATTTCTTCTCTTTCTAAAGCTTCAATATCCTCTCCAGTAACACAGACTATACAGCAACCTAAGCCTAAGTCTCCTCCACTCTCTCCCCCATCTCAAGTACTTTCATTTAAAGATATACAGAATGTTGTACAGAATGTTGTACAGGATGCTATGGAGAAAACTGTGCAAAAGATTAAGGCTGAGACAGCAGAGCTTTTGGAGCAGAAAGATCATCAGATGAGGGAAGATATTGTGCTGGCTCTTCAGGGGCTTGCGGCCCATGTAGAATGCCTGGATGATAGGGTGGATAAGGTGGTTGGAAATGTTGAAAGATTAGAAGGAAGAGTTAAAAGAGTTGAAAATAATGTGGATGCAGTACAGAATGAAATTATAATGTCACAATACAGAGATATGGAGTTTGCTTTGAGAATAAGAGGGTTGAAGGAGAATGTACAAGAGAATTTGAAAGAAGAAATTGCAGCAGAATTAGCCTCTATTTTGGGATGTGATCCTGAAGAAATGTTGAGAGATATAGAGAAAATTTTTAGAGTTAATTCATAGGTTGCGAAGCAGAGAAATCTACCAAGAGATGTGGTTGTTTATTTTTCCAGGCGATCACTTCGTAATGAAATTATACAGGCTTTTTATAAGCAAAGATTTCAAATTGCAACTCAAGATGTCATAATTTTAAAAGAAATACCTCCAAAAATTCTCAGAAGAATGGATTTTGCTTTTTTGGCTGAGGAGCTTAAGAAATGACAGATTCAATTTAGATAGGATGTACCTGTTGGCATAGTGGTGAATTATGTTGGAACACGTTACAGACTTAATACAATTTTAAAAGTAAGAGATTTTTATGTTTCTGTTCTGAAGGCAGGTGCACCACCATCTCCAAGATCTAGAAGAAATGAAAGTAAGTTTGAAGGACAATTGGCTGCAGGAGCAATGTCACCAACATGAGAAGAGTTGTTGGTTGAATCTATGCAACAGTGTTTGGAGATAAGAGAAGATCCAAGGGAGCAGAGAGTGACTCATACAGCCCATAAATGCAGAGAAAAAGAACAACAAAAGGTAGATGCTGGAATTACAATACAGACGGCTACCTCTGAGCCAGGAACAAGACTGAAGAGGTCATCAACTGCAGATCTAGATGCAGTGTTCCAAAAGCTTCAAGCTCCTAGCGATGGCAAAGTTCCTGACATGGAATGTTAATGGCCTGAATTCTCCACAGAAAAGAAAGAATTTTACTATTTGAAACAACATAAGAATGATGTTATATGTTTGGAAGAGACTCATATTGCTTTAAAGGATGAAAAATATTTGATTAACTCCCAGCTGGGAGTACATTTTATAGCCTCTGCTCCACAGAAAAAAGCAGGAGTAGTTATTTATGTGAAGAAAGACTTATTACCGAAGTTAATTGAGTCTGATCCACAAGGAAGATATGTTATTATTGAATTATTATTAAATGGCAAGAGAAGTCTTGTCATTGGATTATATGCTCCTAATCAGCAACAAAAATATTTTTATAAATTGATATATCAGAAAATAATTCAGTTGGATTATAAATCAGTAATTATGATGGGAGATTGGAATGGTGTTTTGATTCAAGTAAAGACAAGAAGGGTTCTTATAAATCTCCTAATAATATCTGATCTGATCGCAATTAATTTGAGATATATGAAACATAATACATTTTGCAATGCAAAAACACCTGGTAGGTGGTTGGTTTACCAACTGCAAAAGAAACAGAAATCAAGGATTATAGAGAAAATAAATTATAAAGGTAAAGAAGTTTATCAACAAAATTTGATTAAAAGAAGTTTTTTAGATTTTTATTCAAAGTTACATGCTAGTGAAAGCATACAAGTTTTAGATATAGAAAAATACTTACAGGAATCACATTTTCCTAAACTTACTATTGAACAAAGAGATGAGATTAATGGTTTAATTACTTCTGAAGAGATTGTTTGGGCAATTAAACAATTAAAAGTTGGTAAGGCTCCAGGCACAGATGGATTAACAGCAATTTATTATAAAATGTTATCTGAAGAAATGATAGAACCATTGAAGGAACTTTTTAATAATATTTTGTTGGGAGCAGAGGTATCTCCATCATGGAGAAGGGCTTTTATATCATTGATCCTGAAGGAGGATCAAGATTTGACTCAGCCCCAAAATTATAGGCCTATATCGCTTCTGAATACAGATTATAAGATTTTTTCAAAAATATTGGTTAATAGATTAATGTGAGTTTTGAACAATTGATTCATAGTGATCAATCTGGATTTATAACTGAAAGATATATGAAATATAATGTTAGACAAATTGTTAATTTAATTGAGTATTTAGATAAGAACAATCAAATCCCTGCGGCTTTGATTTTCTTAGATGCTGAAAAAGCTTTTGATCGATTAGATTGGCAATTTTTATTTAGAGTAGTAGAGGAAATGAATTTTGGGGATAAATTTTTATCTGCCCTTAAGGCTATAAATCAACAACAATCTGCACAAATCATAGTTAATGGGAGATTAACAGAAGCATTTAAAATTGAAAAGGGTACAAGTCAGGGATGTCCTTTATCACCATTGTTATTTGTTTTAACAATGGAGATTTTACTTATCAAAATTCGGGAGTCACCTCGTATAAAGGGAATAAAAATAAATAAGAATGATTGTAGGTTGAGAGCCTTTGCTGATGATTTGATTGTGACATTATCTCAGCCGACAGATTCGGTTAGGGATTTGGTTGAAATTCTAATTCAGCATGGGAAAGTTTCTGGTTTTAAGGTAAATAATAATAAGACTAAAATATTAGTGAAAAATATGTCTATGAAGGAAAAGGATATTATAGTTAAATTAAATGAAATAGTGAGAAAGGTTAAATATTTAGGAGTATATATAACAGCTTCTAATGTTAAATTGTATAAAAATATTTATTTATTTATTTATGAGACTTATATACCACTTTAAGTGCAAGCACTCTCTAAGCGGTGTACACCAGTAAGCAATGTATATATATATTTACATTGCCCCCAACAATCTCATTTTACCTACCCCGGAAGGATGGAAGGCTGAGTCAACCTTGAGCCAGTGAGATTTGAACCGCTGACCTGCTGAACACAGTCAGCTAAAGTGGCCTGCAGTACTGCACTCTAACAGTTGCGCCACCTCGGCTCTCATTATGAGACATTATGGGCAAAAGTGCAAAAGGACTTAAATAACTGGAAAAAATTACAATTATCTTTGTTGGGGAGAATATCGGCAGTTAAAATGAATATACTTCCAAAGTTTCTTTTTTTATTTCAGATGATACCTATTTTGAAAAAGGATGATAATTTGGAGGAATGGCAGAAGGGGATTAACAAATTTATTAGGGCAGGGAAAAAGCCGAGAGTTAAATTCAAAATTATGCAGGATACACGGGAAAGAGGAGGACTAAAGGCGCCTAATTTAAAATTGTACTATGATGCGGTGGCTTTAATGCTGATTAGTGATTGACTCAACTTAACAAATAAAAATATTCTTTCTCTTGAGGGATGGGATTTATTATATGGATGGCACGCGTATTTAATTCATGATAAAAAAAGTTGATCAGGTTTTTAAAACCCATATTTTGAGAAGTGCCTTGTTACTGTCTGGAAGAAATATTATTATAGGTTAAATTATAAAATCCCAATTTGGGGGATTCCTGGACATGAGATAGAGGGAGTATCTAGGGGAGTAAATTTGGATAAGATTTCTTATAAGGAATTACTTAGTTTGGTTGGGCAGCATTGGCAATTAAAGCCCTTAACTGAGTTGAAACAAGAAAATGTATATTTTTGGTTTTATTATAATCAATTGTTAGTGAGGTGGAGTATAAATCAAAAGGTTGGTATTACTTTAGAGGATGTGAATTTGGTAAAACAGATTAAAGATCAAAGTCGATATAAAAAGAATTTACAGTGCTTTAATAGAATTGGACTCTGAAATGGAGTTAGTTAAAGATTGTATGGTCAAATGGGCTCAAAATATTCAAGATCTGGTTTTATTGGATACATGGGAGACAATTTGTGTTAGAAATGTAAAATTTACTCAAGCGCAAAATTTAAGAGAAAATTTTTATAAAATGTTTTATAGATGGCATTTGAATCCCCAAAAGTTGTCTCGCACGTATCCGAATTTACAGCCCAAATGCTGGAGATGTGGAAATTTAGATGCAACTTATTTTCATATTTGGTGGACTTGTAGAGATATTAAAGCTTTTTGGATTAAGATTTGGTGGAATATTCAAAAGATTTTTAAGAGAAAGATAAAGTTTACTCTGCAATTAATTTTGTTCGGTATTATTGTAGATTTTGATGTTAAAGAAATCAATTTGATGTTGAATCTTATAACAGCTGCAAGGTTATTGGTCGGGCAATATTGGAAGAAAAACTCACTGCCTACTTTGGAAGAATGGATACTTAAGGTGTCTAATTTAGCAGAAATGGCGAAAATCTCTGCCTACTTGAAGGACCATTCACAAGAAAGATATATTATGGTTTGGAGAAGATGGATTGATTATATTCAAAAGAAATATGAAACTGAAAAGTATAGTTGGTTTATGTTAGTTAGATTATATTTGTTTATTTGTGACCCTGTAATCAGCTCTGGGAAGTAGGGGAGGGGGGAAGGGGAGAGGGGTAGGGGGGTTTATATTGTAATAAATAATTTATTTTTATACCCATGTAAGCCGCCTTGAGTTGCCATGTGCAAATAGGTGGCAATAAGTAAGTAAGTTAGCAAGTAAGTAAGTAAGTAAATAAATAAAGCCACTGGCAGTCAAATTTAACTTAAAGTCACCCACAGTCAAGTTCACTTGAAGGAGAATTTGAATTTATACCTTAAGGACATAGTGGTGATCATTGTGGAAAGACAATTAAAAGCATCATAACATAAGCTCATAACTGCTTTGATCTACAAGATGTGTAGCAAATAAATCTCATAATAATAAGAAATAGACATACAACTTTTCTTGTTTGAACATTGCTTTGTTTCTTTTGTTTGATTTTTAAAATCTCCCATTGCAGGAATTTCAGTAGATTAAAAATAGTTTGAGATGCTTGGCATAACTCCCAGAATTTCTTACAAACTGACATTTTAGTACCCAATTAATTTAATGAAAGAAATTTTCCTTTAACTCATATAGAGGAACTGATTTTATATGCTTTAAATTATTAGAAGGTGTAGGATTTTTCAACATCAAACATTTAAAATATTTAGAGATAGTTTGTTACTTAGGTTACTTCAGTGTTGAAACAATTAACACTGAATTAACTACAAATGGTTGAAAATAAGCATGGACCTATTTTGAGCAAAGATTGTTTTATTATTGCTACAGATGTATAATAGTTGAAGTTATTGTTATCAGTATCTTTATTCAACAATTATCAGTTGAGAATGAGATATCAGGTCCCAGATTTGTTTCCTCTCTCTATCTGGACGTCAAAGATAACCAAATTTTGCTATGCTTTTTGTGATTAATGCAGAAAGTAAATTATAGACTTTTATTTTGAAGCAATTTCAAACGTGTGCATAATCATTGAATGTTTAAGTATGCTCATATACTGCATGAAAGGAAAACTAAGAAAGATTTTAGGACCATTTAAAAGAGACATTTGGACTTAGAAGATAAAAAAACATACATCTTTGGGATGGAACATGAATGGAACACCACCGAGATCCCACCTAACAATCTAAACAATTCAGAGGTAAATCTTTACATATTTGTCATGCTCTGTGTGATGTATTTGCAGTAGAATATATTTTAGTTATATAATTTGAGTTTTATCAGTAGATAAATGTTAAATTGATAGGTGGTAGCCAGATATATGATAGTTGGATAAAATATTTCTATTATTTTTTTAATAACTGAAGAGAAGCATATTCTTTGTAAATCTGAGTACTCTGAACAGTTTTACTTAATTCAATAAATTTATCACTTACTTTAATGAACTTTTATAAAAATAGATTTTCTAGATATTGTAGAGATAAAGTAAAAACATGCAAAATGAAAATCTAGAACACATTAACATCCGTATGCTAACAGCTGAGAAGCAAAATCAACTATCACACAGTGCAAGTTAGTAGAATATTTATTTTTTCTTCTGCAGCAAACAAACCAATGCATTAAAAGATTTATTCTTAATTTGCATGTGAATTCTGAGAAGATATTTCATGAATTCCAAATGTTGCTCCCAGACTATTTTTGAGAATTCTAAATTATGCCAGTGAGAAATATTTAATCTTTGTATGAATTTTTCTCAAGTCCATCTCTTTTGTAAGCTCTTGAAATTACAAAGGTGGGGATGTTTGTTTTGCATTGGTTTGTTTTTTTAATGATACTACTATATTAAAGATAGTTTATAGCATTTTTGAAATCTGTAAAGGATTTCAAGGAGACTTCTCAAATTTTAAATCTGTAAGTCAAATGTTGATATTTCTTTGTAAGTGAGGGGCTAATCTAAATAAATAAGTTCATTCATTTCTCTTTTAAGAAAAAAAATAGAAAGAATAAATCTCTCCTCCTCCAAATTTTGGAGGACTTGGAATGGTTAAAATAGCATTTTGTGTACTAATCACAAATTAACATGTCTTTATTACTTAGTATTTGGCATCTATATAAAGGAAATTGCATTACTGTTATTCAGGTGCAAAAAGTTAGAGGTTAGAAGCTGGCTAGATGAGTGAATAATGCAGTACCCTTCTACGTATCATATGAAACTGTCAGAAGCAAAGCTGCTATTCTAGGCTAGAGGAACATCAAAAAGAGAAGACACTTTCCCTCTAGATCCCAGTTTTGATGAGAATCCTTTCCTTTCTGTTTAAAATAAAAATTGCATATCTAGACATCTTGTGCACAATGCTTCTTCTAGCTTTGTCTTCAAGTGAAAAATGTAGAGCCTGATAAGGATCAGAATCTGAGGATAAAATATATTTTATTCAGTGAAATACTCTATTGTTGCAAAATATATTTGTTTTTGTTGAGAAGGAGAAACCACGACAGAAGGATATGTGTTTCAAATTCTATAGGTAAAATTCATATATGCTTCTTCTCCTTATCTTAAAATATTCAGGGCAAAAGAAAACATGTTCTTAAATGAAGCAAATTTAATTTATAGAATTGACTGATGCATAATAATAGCCCTTAGGAAGAAGGTTTTGAAAGAAGATCAGACACATCAAGTTCCTGAAAATCCAAAGGATATCTGTCATAATAAACTTCACTAGTTTATAAATACAAATAGATAGATTTGGGTTTTTTTTTGTTTGATTTATTTAGGACAGTGAATAGCTGCGAAGACAATGATATTAGATAGACTGGGATTATTTTCAGGATATATGGAACTTAGGAAATAAAACACAGAACAAGCAAGATTTAAAATGTCAATATAGGCTTTCTTAAAAAAAAAGAAAGGAATAGGAAAAGGTGTTTTTCAGTGAAGATCAATAATGAAAGGATGCCTAACTATGTTTTGGCTATCTCCTTCTCTCCCTATATAACTCTTTCTTATTTTTACCCTCTAAGATTCTAAAAATTAGATCTATATCAACAATTTCAAATATGCAATTGTGATGATATAGTGACAAATTTGTACAAAGGATTGTCTCTTTTGAGATTTGTATTTGTATGCTAGAGAGGATAGAAGTAGAAAAGGAAGGAATTTGCTTTCATAGATTATGCAGTTGATAAAAAGAGGCAGAATAAAGAAACAGCAAGTTCATTCTTTTACAATTTTTGAAACTATTGATTATATAAGTTAATGTTTTAAAATGAGAGGAATGAACAAGTTTTAGCTATCTAGTTTTGTGACACATTAAATAACAGCCACATAAATATCTGACCCTACAAATATTTAACCTATGAAAAAACCTTGTGTGCAATAATGCTTCAGGTGATTCTTGTGTTTCCCCTCTGGGAACAGCAATCTAACAACTAGAATTAAAAAACTTATCTAGTGAAAAAAAAAATGTCTTTTCCCAATTTCCTTTTTCAGACAAAACCAATAGCTAAGAATTATACAAAAGTTGTAAAAGAGACTGTAATTACGTTGTGACCTGAACAAATTCATTAGAAGTTAAAAGCTGGAGTTTTCTTATAGACACAAATTAAGTGAAATAAATTTTAATTTATTTGATATGAGAACTTTGAACAGGAAGTCCTCAACTTATGACCACAATGGAGCCCCAAATTTCTATTGCTAAGCAAGATAAGGTGAATTTTGCTCCATTTCATGACCTTTTTTCTACGGTTGTTAAAACAAATCATTTCAGTTGTTAAGTGAATCCTGTGGCTGTTAAGTGAAGCTGGTTTCCTTCATTGACTTTGCTTGTTGGAAGCCAGCTGAGAAGGTTACATATGGTGATCATATGAACCCAGGATAGTGCAACTGCCATAAATATATGCCAGTTGTGAAGTGCTCAAATTTTGATAATACGACTATGGGGATGTCACAACGATCATGTGAAAAAGAGTCGCAAGTCACTTTTTCAGAGCTATCACAACTTTGAATGGTCACTAAACAAATTGTTGTAAGTCAAAGACAACAAAATTTATGATATAGACATATGCAGACTGTCTATTCTCTCTTTTAGTTCTTGCTCTCCTTTAGAGCATTATTTTAGTTTGGATTCCTTTAATTATTTGATTTATTTGTGTATTTTTTAATTTATCTATTACTTATCCCAGTTTTTTCCTCCTTTGTCCCACTTAGGTTCTCCTTTTCATCCTGCCCAATTTCTTCAGCACTGCCCATTCCATTTAGTATAAGGCTGATTGTGACAAAGGAATTGAACTTTCCTAGTTTGAAGCTGAATTTACAGTTTACTTTTAAAGGTAACTTAGTCTTTAAAGAGTAGTTCTAGTCTTTGGCAAAGAAGGGAGGCACAGTGATCTCACGACTGTCTTTTCTATAAGGTCTAACTCTGAGCCAGGTTGCCGTCCTCAAATTCAAAATTTTCAAGAAAACAGATGAGAAATTCTGCTGATTTTTTTTTCAGAAACAAATGTTCTCAATGCCTGAACAAAAGTTTCCTGCAAAACAAAAAAAATGTATTTGCAGAACTCATGGTAAAAAAATCCAAATGATGTGACTTAGGATGAATACATGATCTAGCCAACTCACAAGCTCGCGGTACGAAACTTTACCCTCAGTACCTATCTTCCTGACTTGCCAAATTGCTGTTTAAATTACTTGTCTCATTCTGGTTGTCAGGGTTCTAAAAAAAGTTCCCAATATTTCTTTGTAAGAAGAGTATCTATTAAAAAAATATAAAACCTTGTAGGCTGTTCAGATATGTGACACTGCATTATTTAATGGAAACAATTGATAATAATATACTAAATATCCAAAATAATTACAAAGAAAATGTTAGACTCTGATCTTAAGAAAAGAAAAGGAAAGACAGAACTTTGGCCAGCAAGATTAATAACATTTTTCATTTTTATTTCAGAATTTCTCTATTTTCCATCAAAAAGGAGGAAATCAATCAATTACTACAGAATTTATCCTCCTGGGATTTGGTAACATCCTTGAATTGCGAATAATCCTCTTCATATTATTTCTTCCTATTTATACTTTGTCCATTGCTGGAAATCTCCTAATTGTTTCATTGGTTGTGATTCATCAGCATCTTCATACCCCTATGTATTTCTTTCTTGTTAATTTGTCTTGTTTGGAGACATGTTACATTTCAACCATTCTGCCCAGGATGCTAGCTAGTTTTATAACTGGAGATCAGTCTATTTCTGTCTATGGATGCATCATACAATACTATTTCTTTGGATTTTTTGCAGCCACTGAATGCTACCTTTTAGCAATGATGTCTTATGATCGATATTTAGCAATATGCAAACCATTGCATTACAACATTCTCATGAATGGTAGATTCTGCCTCCAATTGGCCCTCACATCTTGGATGAGTGGCCTTTTGACCAACACTATCATAACCTACTTTCTGCTGAAACTTATCTTCTGTGGGCCCAATGAAATTGATCATTTCTTTTGTGATATATATCCAGTAGCAAACATTTCATGCAGCAATACACACTTAGTAAAGCTTGCTACATTTATTTTAGGCATTATGGGAACAGGTCCACCCTTTCTCATAACAGTGGCCTCATATATCTATATTCTTCATAATGTATTGCAAATTAATTCTAAAACTGCCCAACAGAAAGCTTTTTCCACATGTTCATCTCATCTGATTGTAGTGACACTTTTCTATGGGTCAATATTTCTTGTCTATATAATTCCAGAGACTGAAACACTAAAAGATTTACATAAAACCTTTTCTATATTCTATACTGTCCTGACTCCTATGCTCAACCCTCTTATCTACAGCTTAAGAAACAGAGAGGTGAAGGAAGCTCTTTTAAAAGTAATTAGAAAACATAGCAACAAAATTTCATAATCTCATAGAGCTATAAAAAGGTTTTGGTTAGATCAGGATATCCAGAAATGATTTTTTTCCTGCTTTCTAAATAAAATGACCTGATGAGCAGATTACTTCTTAGCATGTTTATATGTATGTATGTGCAAATATATATTTAAATAATGGGAAAAAAATTAAGAAGTGCTCAAGTATTTTTCCTGCTTTTAAATTTTCATTTTGTTGGAGACATGTAACAATGTAAATCTGCAAAGTGGTATGATCCAGAAATCAATTTTTCATTCTTTATCTGCAAGAAATGGTCAGTTTGCCACCCTCCTAAAGACACTCACATGTTAGTGTTCTTTTTTGTGGAGTCCAGAAGTTCAAGGACAGCCTAAATGAGTGGTCGCCAAAGTGTATGTGTGATACAAAATAAAGCAATATCTTCCTTTTTTTCTCTTCAGTCTCCCATTACATTTCCTTTTTTTTTGCTGAATTTTATCTACTCTGTGTTTCCCAACATCCACATACATAAAATTTTATATAGTGGACTTTCACAACTTTCTATCTTCAAGATGATTTTGTATTATTATTATTCCTCATATCCCTGATCATTGGTTGGTAGTTATGGAAGTCATAGTTCAGCATATTCAAACACACAAGTTGGAGAAAGTATCTTAGGACTAGCTATTCAAAAGCCCTCAGATTCAGGTTTAATAAAATTCAATATTCCTTATTCGCATATCAGATTATTCATGATTGTGAATCCTTTGAAATGCAATGCTACTCTTTAAATACACATCACTGGAGATTTTAAAGAAGATATTGGACAGCTATTTGTCCAGAATGGTATAGTGTCTCATGCCTGAGCAGGGGGTTGGACTAGAAGATCTCTGAGGTCCATTTCAATTCTGTTATTCTGTAAATACATTTTTTTCAGAGGTGTATTATTTATATATTACTAAACCTCTTGGCATGTAAATAGGGCAACAATTTTTGAAACAAAGTATCAATGCTGCTAATATTGAATATTCTTGCTTTGACAAAATATGCAGAACTGTCTGGTACTTTTAGAGTTAATTCAGATGAGAATGAGAGAGGAGAGAAAAGTGTGCAGAAGGGAATGGAAGTGAATCTTTGCCCTCCAGGTTAATTGGAAGATGTGAATCATGACCCCAAAATAGGGGAGGGGAAATGCCTGGAATGTTATGTGCAAAGGAAGGGAAATTCAGATCTTGGCATTCTTCATGCTGTGCTGACACTCCTTTACACTAATAAAGGCTTTTTAGGTTAAACAATACCTGAAAGTTCTTTGAAGTGTTTCATTAGTCAGACACATGACATCATGCCAAGATCCGCAATTTTTTTAAACTAATTAAGGGGTCCTGAGCTCTGGTCACTATTCCTAAACTAAAGGGATAGACTGACAAAGATTTGGGGAAAATCTCATTATGGAAGGAGAAAGATGGCTTGAGGCCAGCACCTCAGCAGCAGCTGCTTTCCCAGAGAAGGGAACACAGCAGCAGCAGCAGCTTCCCCAGGGAGTGGAGCAGCAGCCAGCCAGCCAGGGAAGAAAGAACTTTGGTAGATCTCCCAGCTGGGAGCAAAGACTTCAAAAGCAGAATGGAGAGATAACAAAGTTTTGGGTAAGTCACTTGGAAAGATTTCAAAATCCAGAGGTGAAAAGCAGAAATCAATTCCTGCAGAGAGGAACCCCCCTCCCATTGCACATCAGAAAGCCTTTCAGATCCTGCCTTCCCCTGCCAGGGACTCCAACCCTGAAGAGAGAGGGAAATCCAGTTTGAGGCATCTGCAGCAATGGGGAGATTGGGTTCCCCAGCAGATGGATGGTCAGCAATCTCTGAGCTTGCCACTGGTAATAGAGGCCTTGCAGAAGCCAGGAGATCAGCAACTGGTGGGAGACCGACCACAGAAGGGAGATTGGCCACAGCCCCCAAACATGCAACCCCTGGGAATAAATCTGCAGCCAGGATGGGGTCAGCAGCAGCAGCCACAGTGGGGCCCCCAACAGCCTATAATTGTACCACTTTTCAGAGCAACCTTCGATGGGGACCCAGAGAAGCTGGTTTTTTTCCTCAACCATGTGCATTCTCATTTGAATTGCTGGGCCTATCTCTACCCGGACCCCGGGGCCATGGTCGATGTGATTGCGTCTAGCCTAGAGGGAGAAGCATCCAAATGGCTGAACAATTTATATAATGAGCAAGCCCCCAAATCCTAGGGCTGAGAGAAAGATTTGAGGACCCATCTATTGGTCTTAAAGCAAGAGAACAAATCCACAAAATAAAACAAGCCAGAAGGCCTGCCCTGGAGTATGTGTGGGAATTTTGCAAGATAGCAGGTCAAATAGAGGGGTGGCCTGAACAATCCTTACTCCATCACTTCATTGAGGGATTAGACAATCACCTCTCTCAGGCCTGCATCTATCAAGCTGTACCTGATCAGCTGCAAGAATGGTACCAGGCATCAGTGAAGCTAGACGTTCAGCTCACCCACTATAAGAACCCACCCCCACCTGAATCTGAGTAGCCACCAAAGCAACCCGGACAGCAATCACACCCATGACAACATCCAACTACTGAAATGGCTGAGAGACCCAGACCACCTGCAGGCTCATCAAATAAATGTTTTCGTGTGGACAAGAGGGACATCGAGCAGCAACCTGTCCAGTCCCCTACCTCCGACTGCAGAGCAGACCGGAGCCAGTGATGAGAAGGAAACCTGCTCAGTGGCTATGAGAGAAAAATCCAACCGGGTCACACAAGAATCTGTGGGCCAGATTACACCCCCCACACAGGAGGCACTAGCATGGATGATGGACTGTCAAACAGCTTTTGAGAATTTAAAGAGACTATTTGCTGCTGAACTGGTCCTAAAGCACCCCTGCCCAGATGAGCCCTTTGTGATTCAAGCCAATGCCAGTGATGTGGCAGTTGGAGCTGTGTTACTACAAAAGAACAAAAGTGGGGTCCTGCAACCCTGCACTTACACTTCTAAGAAATTTACTGAAAGCGAGTAGAGATGGGCAATCTGGGAAAAAGAGGCCTTCGTGATTAGGTGGGCACTATTAAACTGGCGACACTATCTAGAAGGGAGCAAGGTGCCATTTGAGGTATGGACAGATCACAAAAATCTAGAAGCACTGAAAACTCCCCGCAAATTGTCCCCAAAGCAAGTGCGGTGGGCACAGTACTTTAACTCCTTCAACTTCACTCTAAAGTACATACCAGGAGGAAAAAACTTCCTAGTTGATGCGCTCTCCTGGTTACCCCAATACAAAAGTGAACAGGAGGAGGTTAACGAGGCGATTATCCCCAATCCACAAACTGCCACTCAACTTACGCCTCGCAGAGTCCTCAATCCTGGTGACCCTGGGGTAAAGAAAATAAAACGAGAGCTCCTCACCGATCAATGGTTCAAAGTTAATCAAACCTCCCTAACGTGCAGGGATGGCTTGGCTTACAAATTGGGGAAACTATATTTGCCAGAAGCTCTCCATCTTAATGCTCTCAAACACACCCATGATGTAAAACAGGCTGGACACTTTGGATATTTGAAAACCCTACACCTCACCCACCGGCAATTTTGGTGGCTGGGGCTGAAAAGGGATGTGGAAAACTATGTAAAGCACTGTATGTGCCACAATGAAAAGAATTCCAGGGAAACCCCCTGGGTTACTGCAACCTGTGGCAGACCCTTCTCAACCATGGAAATAAATAGCTATGGACTTTATAGTAGACCTACCTGAAAGTAGAGGAAATACTGTCATCTGGACTGTGATAGACCTGTTTTAGAAGCAGGCTCATTTCATCGCCTGCAAAGGACTCCCATCTGCCCAACGACTGTTCCTGAACCAAATTGTTCCTGAAACATGTCTACTGGCTGCATGGCGCTCCTAAGCGAATAATTTTGGACAGGGGGGTGGAGTTCGCAGCGAAGTTTTGGAGGAGTTTTCTTAAATGAATTGGATCATCTCAAGGTTTATCATCTGCTTTTTATCCTGCCACCAATGGGGCTGCAGAATCCACTAATAAAATGGTGGAGCAATATCTTAAATGCTATGTTTCTTACCAACAGATGAACTGGAGTGACCTCCTCCCTTTTGCAGAGGTGACGTACAATAATTCTGTACACAGCAGCACTGGCTACACACCTTTCAGAGTGGCCACAGAAAAGAGTTCAGCCCAATACCTGAATACCCTCAGGTGCCCTCCACTTCCCAGACACTTGACCAATGGGTGAGGGGGTGGGAAGAAGTTTGGTGAAACACAAAAACTGCTTTAAAAAAGACTTTTGAAACCTATAAAAAGCAAGCTGATAGAAAGAAGGCTCCCCAAAGAACATTCCAAGTTGGGGAAAAGGTTTATTTGTCAACTAAATATCTACGCCTCAAATTGCCCAGAAAGAAATTGGACCCAAAATTCTTGGGGCCTTTCCCCATATTAAAGATCATCAATCCAATCACAATAGAACTAAAACTCCCTAGACTTTTAGGGAGAATTCACCTAGTCTTCCATTGCAGCTTGTTGAAACCTTTTCGGGGCTCCACTTTAAGACCTCCCCTGAAGAAGGCACCTGGGCCCTCGTAGCTGCAGGACAGACACACTATGAAGTGAAACATATTCTTGACTCTAGAATTTTTAAAGGGAAATTGCAGTATCTAGTACAATGGAAGGGATACCTGTTGTCTGAAGCTACCTGGGTGAAATCCAGTGGGGTGAAAGCTGACAGGCTCATCAAAAGGTTTCATGCAAAATACCCCAACAAACTGAAAACTAGTCATTAACACATGCTTTTGTTTACATTACAGGATCTGTCCTTTTTTAAGGGGGGGGGTCGGATGTCAACACTGCTAATATTGAATATTCTTGCTTTGACAAAATATGCAGAACTGTCTGGTACTTTTAGAATTAATTCAGATGAGAATGAGAGAGGAGAGAAAAGTGCGCGGAAGGGAATAGAAGGGAAACTTTGCCCTCCAGTTTAATTGGAAGATGTGAATCATGACCCCAAAATATGGGAGGGGAAATGCCTGGAATGTTATGTGCAAAGGAAGGGAAATTCAGATCTTGGCATTCTCCATGCCGTGCTGACACTCCTTTACACTAATAAAGGCTTTTTAGGTTAAACAATGCCTGAAAGTTCTTTGAAGTGTTTCATTAGTCAGACACATGACACAAAGTATCTCAAGCTGGCTAACTAAAAGTATTCAAACATTAGGACCCATGATTCCCAAAGGAATGAAATTTGGGGAAGTTGCACCTGCTTCAGCACTATTGGTTGCTATTGCACTTTGGACTGCTGCTGTCATATGATCTCCATTTTCAATGTTTTGTGACAGTTTCCCAGTTAGTCTCACAATCCTCAGTCCCTGCCCTACCTACCACAGCTACTTATCTGCTTGCAAGAAAGGGAAGGAGAAGGGAAAGGGGAATCAGAAAGGGAAGGGAGGAAGGAAGGGGGATTTCTGGTACTGCCTGACCAATTCCCATAAGGAAACTCAATATGGAAGCTGGCAGGAAATTAGAATATGCTCCTGCTCCCACTGTTTTTTGCCCACCACTTCTCTGTTTAGATAATGAAATATCTCTAAAATGATGTCCCAGTTGGGGGGGGGGATAATTTAGTTTATTTTCCTTATCTTCTTATTTAAGATATTCCTTATCTTATGGTCTTTATTCATTTATCTTTTGTTATTTTAAGTATTTTTGCTATTCATATCTCAGTCTCCAGTGTTCTTTTAATGGTCTCAAATTCATCTTTCTATTTCATACCCAATAAACAAATCTTTTGTGGGCTTGTGGGAAACTTGAAGATTCCTGCATATCTTCCTCCTCTCTCTTCTTCTCCACCTCCATCTCCACCTCCACCTCTACCTCTACCTCTACCTCTGCCTCTGCCTCTTTCTCATTATGTTGCTATGTAAACTTGGTATTTTTGCTATGTAACAGTCAGTTTTTGGACACAGAATGCTTATAAGCAGTACATTTATTAGTTCAAATCTGACTGAGCCCTTATCAGTACCTTTACTTATTCCATTTTTTATTTGGAAAATTGATAATTGATTCATATTCAATTAAGTTAAAGATAGATATGAAATGCCACAAGAAGTAGAAGGTAGTAAACTTTTTGGCATGGTTTTAACATCATGTACTTTTGAAATAATAGAAAATATGTGTAGATCATGTTTTAGATTTTGGTTGTGGTTTGTTCTCCCAGTTTGTTTCAGTATAATTGCTGAAAGTTTTGTTACCAAACTAACAAAGTTTGATAATAAAATGTTCAGAAATTATATTGAAACAAGCTTGGAGAACAAACCACAGCTCAAATCATGTACTTTTCCCCAATAAATTGAACATTTAATTGGTGATTGGATATACATCTTACTCATTTATATTTAATTTAATAAGGACATAGAATAACATTATTATGAAAAGTCTCAGAAAGTTTGATTTCTTCTATAAAGTTTTGCCAAAATTTTCTTCAACAATCAAGAATGTGTTAGAGTTGGATTTAATGCTAGAGTTAGTTGAATTGTGATTTTCAGCTCATGTCTCTATATTGCAATAATTGTGAACCTGAAAGCATTATCTCAAACTCTACATGGAAAATATGAAAATAAGACAATAAACTTTTTTCTGGGAATTGACATCTTTACTCTGGCATAGGTTTTTGAAGGTTAACATACTTTGTTGGATGTTTGCAATATCATTTTGAGATAGGACAAATGCATACACTAATAATTGTCATATGAAAAAAATATTCAAACTTGCTGGTCATTTCCTACTCTCCATAACTGCTTACAGGCAACCACACTGAATCTCATTCCTTATTCCTGATTTGTCATGGCTCAGAAATTAAGCAGAATTGGGCATTGCTAATACTTTGATTATAAATGCCAGAGAAGCCCTGAGCCACAGTCCAGATAAGAAGTTGAAGCAAGAGTGGTGGCACACCTTGGAAGAAAACAATGCAAACATTTTCTGTATTGTTATCAAGAAAACTATATCAATCTATTCATGAAATCATTGGATTCAAACATGACTTGAAAAACTTTAGATTTGTACCTCAAGAATACATTTATGTTAATCTTGAGACTTTAGACTTATACCTATACATTTTAGTCAAATGAAAACAGTAATTAAAAAGAGTTATAATAACTTCACTCTTGCAAAATTATGCATGGAAATCTTCCTTTTCTTTTCTGTTTGAAAATTATTTTGGTGCTATTGTTCGATTTGAAATTGTTCAATTTGAAATGTCTCCCATGATGGCAACTTCAGTGGGTTATTAAAAATAGTTTGAGATGCTTGTGATAACTCCCAGAATTTTTTTCAGAATGACATTTTAGTGCACACCTAATTTATTAGAAGATGAAAACCTAATTAATACATAACTTTCTCAGTTAATACATATTGAAGAATTACATTTATCTGTTTTAGATGATTAGAGAATGGAAGGTTTTTTCAGCATCAAGTATCTTTCAACTTTTAGAGATACTTGAATTACTTCAATGTTGAAGTATTATGCTGCAGTTGGTTAGGATATAATAATAGGAAAGTACTTAAATATATGGTTATGTTGAGGCTTGAAGGCATAATTTCATATCCCATGTGAATGTGTCTGTCTCCAATCCAATATGCATTTAAACTTAAAGCATTATTTTTGTTGATTTTCAGTCATTTCCCCCTTTTCCTTTCATGTTTGCCTTTTTCTTTTCTTTCTCTTCTCTTTTCCCTTTATTTGCAATTTTCTCTAATGCCCTTTTAAGGGAAAAAAGTGGCTCACACTGATTCTGGGAAATCAGGGTGTTCATAAGCGTCAGACATGGTTGTGCATGACAAAGAGTACTTTGCTTTCTAAATATTTAAAAGTAATATTTCTATAATGTTTCAAATTCAAAAATGTTGGCAAATGAAGAAATATTCAGCCCACTGTGAATTTTAAAATTTACAGACAAATCCCAAGTTAAATTATAGATTTATTTTGAACTCCTCAACTTGTATATTGACATTTTAATCTGGGAAATAAATATTGTGAAACTCCTAAATAAATTCTGAATGATCCTTTTAAATTGTTCATTCCAGTTTTAACTTGCAGGTTACCTAAACTAGACAAATAATTTACACTCATTTGAAACTACAAAAGATATGCTATATAGCTATGAAGTATATGCTAGATAGTTGTGAAGTATCATATATAAAAAACTATAAGTGGTGCCTATGCATTTATAAATTTTTTCTCACTCCTGAATCCTTTCTGAAGTGACTCATTAACATTCCTGAGGTATGACTCTGTAAATACAGTATTCAGGCAATAATCTTATTAACCCTTATTTTACAGAAACAATGCAACTGTTTTTCAGCAACTGTGCTTTGAAAGTGTTCCAAGTGCTACATAATAGGAACTTGTGAGATACCTGTCACTTGAGATATCAGGTTGCCATTCTCTTCTATAAAGCAAGAATTTGAAAGAGAAAAAGGTCAAGTTTCGGAGGCAACAAAGTTATCAATCAAACAGTGGAAGGGTTCTTTCAAGACAGAAAAATACTCAACCACCTTGTTTTAAAAATAAGCATCCATCCAAGAGTCCTTTATTTCCCCAAATCTGAAGCTTCACAGAAAAATAAAAGAGAGATGGGGGGGGGGTTATTAGCACAATTAATTTTATTCCCTGTGAATATATCAACCAAATAAACTACTCTTAACTTTTTAAAACTAGCCCTGTCTTCTCTATGCCTTAGTTTCCTTGTAAATGCCACATTAACTGACCTCTTGTGGAATAGAATGAGTCATCAGCAGTTAGAAAGCCAAGAGGAGCACAAAGAAGAACTGTTGAAGGGATCATATTACTTATCAGCAGGTTCCAGACTATTCTGGGGCAATATTCAGCACTGTCTGCTTCCAGGAGAGCTGTAACTTACCATTTCATGAAACAAAACATTGTGGTCCTTCTGTAAACAGAAGAATTTTTTTTTGCTTGCCAGAATTTATAAAATCTGAATATTCAGAGAAAAGTTACTATTGACTCCGTGTTCCCTATATTGACCCAAAAAAGCCTGGAATACAAAATGGAAACAAATGTGGCTGGAAAGGTAAAGTGACTGCCTCTATTTTCACACATCAGTAAAATTAAAAATACAGCTGTACATTTTATTTAAAAAAATAACGTTGCACATTAAGATGAAATCACTAAGGTTTGTCTACAAGATGCAGTAAAGTAGTACTAATGAATGCAGACATTTCCTTCCTTTCCAATATTGCAAAAGTTTAATGTAATGGAGCATTAAAGGGAAGGGACATTTGTTAAATCTAAATTTCTGTCTTTGATGTAATTCACATTATTTGCATTTATATAATTTGTAGACAAATTAATGAAAATGACCTAAAAACAAAATATACATTTATACAAATGATGTAAATTGATGTACATGAGTCTCTTGTCTGAATTGCTTTGGAAAGAATAAACTGTTAATTGTGTTTGGTGTTGGGGAGTCTAAATAAAAAGTATGGCATCCAGTCTGAACAACTGAGGCTTTAATACAATGTTATTTGAAAGAATTTTATGTGTAGACTGAGGGAACATCATCTCTACAGCAATGATTCCAGTTAATCAGTTTGCCTGAGAGTCAAAATGTGGTATTAATTCCCCTTGTTGTCAAACTTGCTAGTAAAGTTGAATATATTTTCGTGTCTTTCTTGTGTATGTGTATTTGGTAGGGAAAAATCGAAGTACGAATTTCAAAATCTCTCTCAGAGGGTGAAGAAGTAGCTATAAGTGCTCGGAAGAAAAAGGTGGAAAAAGCTCTTGCTAAGCTTGGGATGCAGTGTGATATGGTAGGTTTTCATTAATATGTCTACCTGAGAGAGACTAGTAGCAAACCATGATAAATGCTACAAAGTCTCTGAAGATGTTTTATCTAATGAAGTCAAAATTTAAGCAATTGTTTAATTTAAAAGACTTTCTATGTCACTACCATCCCATTTCCCAGCTCTTTGAAAGCCACATTTAATTGATATTAAAATATTTCCAGAATTACCTTTTTCCAGGTTTATGGCAGTGTTTAAAGTGTTAAATATATCTCCTAGACAACCATAGACATACAGGTTGAAAAAAATCTACATGATGGTAGGAAACCAGAGAGAGGTACTGCTTTCTTTACTCCTATCTCATGGTCATCCAGAGATTTTCAGCTCAGATATGGTAGTCATGATCAGCTTTGTCTATTTCTCACATAAACTTCCCCAGGTTTTGATTTTTTCCTTCATTTCCTCTTACCAGGGGGATTTATTTATTTTATTTATTTTTAAAATTTATAAGCCGCCCCACTCCCGAAGGACTCTGGGCGGCTAACAATAAAAAACACATAAAACATAACAAAACAAACAATGCAAAGACAGTCATCCAGGGGTCAGGTTTTATAAATCCCAGGCCTGCCGGAAAAGCCAGGTCTTAAGTAGCTTACGGAAGACCAACAGGGTGGGAGCGGTCCTAATCTCCGGGGGGAGCAGGTTCCAAAGCATGGGCGCCATCACAGAGAAGGCCCTCCTCTGCGTCCCCGCCAAATGGCACTGCTTGGCCGACGGGGCCTGAAGGAGGCCCAGCCTGTGGGATCTAACAGGACGTAGGGAAATATGAGGTAGCAGGCGGTCTCGCAAATAGCCTGGCCCTGAGCCTTATAGGGCTTTAAAGGTAATGACCAACAGCTTGAATTGGACCTGAAGACCAATAGGAAACCAGTGCAGCTCACGGAGGATAGGTGTAACGTGGGTGTATCGAGGAGCACCCACTATCACTCGCACGGCTGCATTCTGGACCAACTGTAGTCTCCGAATACTTTTCAAAGGTAGCCCCATGTAGAGCGCGTTGCAGTAGTCCAGATGTGAGGTGACAAGGGCGTGAGTGACTGTAAGGAGAGCCTCCCGGTCCAGGTAGGGTCGCAACTGGTACAACAGGCGAACTTGTGCAAAGGTCCTCCCAGGCACAGCCATCATTTGATGTTCCAAATTCAGCTGTGGATCAAGGAGGACACCCAAGTTGCGAACCCGCTCCGAAGGGGGTATATTTTCCCCCACAAGAGTCAACACTGGACAGTCGACATGATCCTTGGGAGGCAACATCCAAAGCCACTCGGTCTTGTCAGGATTGAGCCTGAGTCTGTTAACCCCCATCCAGACCCTCACGGCTTCGAGGCAACGGCCCATCACATCGGCCGCTTCACTGAGAGAGCTCGGGGAGGAGATATATAACTGGGTATCATCAGCATACTGATGAAACCTCACCCCATGCTGTCTGATGATCTCACCCAGCGGCTTCATATAAATGTTAAATAGGAGGGGAGAGAGGACCGACCCCTGTGGCATGCCGCATTCAAGGGGCCTTGGGGTTGACCTCTGCCCTCCCACCAATACCGATTGCGACCGGCCAGAGAGGTAGGAGGAGAACCACCGTAAAACGGTGCCTCCCACTCCCACCCCTTCGAGTCATCGCAAAAGGATACCATGATCGATGGTATCAAAAGCCGCTGAGAGGTCAAGTAGCACCAAGACAGAGGAATAACCCCTGTCTCGGGCCTGCCAGAGATCATCCATCAGCGCGACCAAAGTGGTTTCTGTGCTGAAGCCGAGCCTGAAGCCAGATTGAAAAGGGTCTAGATAATCCGCTTCATCCAGAGACCATCGGAGCTGGAGCGCCACCACTCTCTCTACAACCTTCTCCACAAAGGGGAGATTGGAGACTGGGTGGAAGTTATTTAAATCAGCCGGGTCCAGGATAGGCTTCTTGAGCAGGGGCCTCACAACTGCCTCCTTCAGGGATTGCGGGAAAGACCCCTCCCTCAACGAAGCGTTGATCAACACCTGGAGCCAGCTTCGTGTCACCTCCTTGGCAGCCGAGACCAACCAGGAAGGACACGGGTCCAATAAACAAGTGGAGGCGCTCATTGCTCCCACCACTCTGTCAACATCCTCAGCAGTCACAGACTCAAATTCATCCCATAAAACTGAGCTAAGACCTGCCCCAGTCATCTCAGAAGGTCCTGCCCAATTGGAGTCTAGGTCTGTCCGAATCCGAGCGATTTTGTCTGATAGGAATTGCACAAATTCCTCTGCTCTACCCTGTAAGGGCTCCCCAGCTTCCTGAACATTAAGTAGGGAACGGGTCACCTTAAACAGGGCGGCGGGGCGAGATTCTGCAGATAAGAACGCCTGTACTTTAATCAAGCATCTGCAGAGATTCTGCAGACGCATTGAAGAATGCCTGTACTTTAATGAAGCATCTGCAATTTATCTGGCAATAAACAATAAAAAACAATAAAATATAGAGAGCAAGGGAAAGTAATAAAAGAGGGATTGTAAGAAAAATCTTTGATTCTTGGGTCAAGGTGTAGAAATTTGCCTGCATCTATTGAACTTGTCATAAGGCAGTTGAATGATTAAAAGAAAAAGAAAATCTGAGAGGCAGGATAATAATTTTCTGGGAAATAAGAGTTACCTTCATTAATTGCAGAGATATGGCAACTAAAGAAATATTTCCCTCTTTAATTAAGAGAAATGATGGGAGAGGGTGAGAGTTTCCAAAGCGAGAAGTATGATGAAACTAGATGTTAATTTATGATACATTCCTTTGGAAGGGTAATACAGCTGCATTCTTAAAGTTCAAATTTGCAAATTATTTCCTTGAAATTCAGGCATTGCTTTATTGCTATATTTCATTGGGGGTCATATATTAATTGCAGGCAAAAATGTCAGTTATGCACTACTAAAAATACTATATAATAAGCTATGTTTGTTGTTAAATAGTTTTAAAAATAAATTATGCAAATATCAAAGTATGCAACCTACTTGAATGATAATACTATTTTTAAAAAAGATTTGAATATACAGAAGATATTTATTGAATGCTAGCTTTATGAAGCACTGAAAATGGTCCAGAAGAAGTGCCTTGAACAAGTAATTTATTTCTCTGTTGTTTATTTTAAAAAATTCAACTTTTTTTCAAGCTTCCACATGAGCCTGAAAAAAGAGGAAGCTGATTTAAGAAGTCATCTCAAATGTAATGCAGTTCTTAAAATAGCCATATTTTTTCTTCTCCTTTTTGTGTCTTACAGTATCCTGAAAAAAAAATGAGCTGCTTTAATAAATAGTAAAAAAGTGCTGCATTTATGCTCATGCTTATTATGAAGTATTTTTTCTGAATCATTGTTAAACAAGTTTCAAGTACAACCCTATTAAATGCCTTCTTATATTCTTAAATATAAGAATCTCAGCAAGTTATAACCCCTTGCTGACCTTGTTTGATTTTGAAAACTAAAGAGATTTGGACAGAACAGTATTGATAAAAGAGTACTAAAGAATCAGATGATTATTTTAAAAAAAATCTAGGTAGAAGGCAAGAGCAAACCTGTAGTATTCTTTTATCCAATAAATTGGATGGATGGTTCCATGAAATAATAATAAGGAATTGTACTTAATTCATAGGAGTCATGATCTTTATCTTCCCTTGTTGATCCCATTAGGAGAACATCCCCAATATTGCTGTCCTAGGAGCAGGAGGAGCTATGAGGGCTATGATTGCACTGTATGGCACTCTAGTAGAGCTGAGGAACTATAATCTTTTGGACTGTGTCATGTACTTGGGTGGGGTGTCGGGTTCTACCTGGTAAGTCTATGTTACCATTTTTGTGTAATAATTAAGGCATCAGGCTTGAAATTAGGAGAGTGTAAGTTCTAGTGCTGACTTACACACAAAACCAGCTAAGTCAGGGCTCCCCAACACCTGGGCCTTGAGCTGTTCAGAACTGAGTCATGGAAGCTGTGGGTGAGCATGTGTGTGCTAATCCACACTTGCCCAAGCAGCAGGGCAAGCAGTGAGCATATGTGCATGTGCTCTATTTGCCAGAGTGGCATCCCCATTTGTGTAAAGCAGTGGGTGAGCAGCAGGGGAGCATATGTGCACACACTTCATTTGACCACCACTTGTGCAAATGGAGCTGTACAACTGTGTGAGCTTGCTGGCCACTCACATGGCCCCTGTTCTCCTCCCCCCTGCCAGTCCACAAAGCCAGAAAGATTGGGAAATACTGAGCTAAGTGACTCTGGGCTAGTTTCTCTCTCTTTCTCTCTCTCAGCCCTAGAAAGAAGGCAGTGGTAAACAATTTCTGAAAAATCTTTCTAAGAAAACTGGAGGGACTTGTCCAAGAATTGAAGATGAAGAAAGAAAACCTTTTACATTAACTCAGAATATAGATTTGTTGGTTGTGACACAGACTATTATATGAAACTAGTGAAAATGATTTATCAATAATTGTTTATGGTTTAGATTAGTGTAGGAATCCAGCTAATTGTGTTTTTTTATTAACACGTAATGCTGAAGTATACTAGATGTTAGCAAAATGTATAAACCTAGAATGTTGAAACCTTTAGAAGCCGATTTAAATTAACTGAATATACACTGGCTCTTCAATTAACAATATCAATCTGTCCCCATATTTTTCTGTCTCTCTTCTAAAAATAAATTGGAACTATTCTTGTAATTTCACACTAATTTTGTTTGTCTAGAGACAAGAAACAGAAGGCAGTGTCATTTCACATTGAAATTACCTTCATTAAAACAAAAGAACCTCTGAAGAGCCCCTATGAAAGTAAACACAGGGCCACCCACAAAGGACTCAAATGTTTATACACCAATGCACAGAGTATGAACAGTAAACAGGGTGAACTAGAAATTCAGGTTAATGAGAGAAGATATGATATTGTTGCCATTATGGAAACATGGTGGGATGAAACCCACACATAGAACACAGAGCTAGAGGAATTTAAATTATTTAAAAGAAACAGACCAAATAAAAGAGGAGGTGGAGTCGCTCTCTATATAAGAAATAACTACATCTTTACAGAAATAGAGCACAACAATGGTGAAAACTGTCTTGAATGCATTTGGGTCAATATAAAATGGGGAAAAAATGACATTGCCATAGGTGTATACTACAGGCCACCCAACCAAACAGAGGAAATAGATGAACTTTTTTCTAGTAAGCTAACTAAGGTATGTAGAAAGCACATCACAATAGTAATGGGGGACTTTAACTACCCTGACATCAACTGGGAGACAAACTCTGCACCAAACAGGTTCCTGGCAAACCTAGCAGACAACTTTGTCTCCCAAAAAGTAGAGAAGGGAACTAGGGGATTAGCCATTTTGGATCTAATTCTCACTAACAGAGATGAAATGATAGAAGGTATTGAAGCCATAGAAACCTTGGGAGAAAGTGATCATGCAATATTGGAATTCAACATTATGGAAGCACAAGCAATAGAACACAGTCAAACTAAAGTCTTGGACTTCAAGAGAGCTAATTTCAATAAACTTAGAGAGGGCTTGGGAAGGATTCCATGGATGAGAATCCTCAAGGGGAAAACAACTCAAGAAGCTTGGGAAATTTTGGAAAATGAGATAATAAAAGGCCAGTCTAGCACAATACCAACAAAGAGGAAAAATAACAGCTCTCTAAAGAAACCAGCATGGCTGCATAAAGAACACTCTGACAAACTGAAAGATAAAAAGGATAGAAAGTGGAAAGAGGGGCACATAACTAAGTCAGAATATCAGCAAATAGTCCGAGCCTGCAAAGATGAAATGAGGAAAGCTAAGGCTCAAAATGAACCAAGGCTTGCAACCAAAACAAGAAAAAAGTGAAGGAAATGATTGGCCCATTAGTGGGTGAAAGTGGCAAGAAGGTGACAAGCAACAGGGAGAAAACAGAACTATTTAACTCATTTTTTGCATCTGTCTTTACACAAAGGGAAAAAAACAAACCAACCTATCAAAAATAGTGCCATAAAAAACAGAATAGAAACACAAGTTAAGATAGGCAAGAAAATGATAAGTGAGCACTTGTCCAGCCTAGACGAGTTCAAATCACCAGGACCAGGTGGATTACATCCCAAGTGTTAAGTCCTTCGTGAAATGGCAATGATACGAGAAGCAGTTGTAGTTCTCAGGAACCTCTTTATTTCTGTTCAGCATACTGGTTACAAGACGCCGACAACGCCCAAATCTCCCTGCCCTTTTTATAGGCGATTCCCGGGCCAAACTGCAACATTTGGCGCGCTTGCACTTGCGCATGTGCGCGAGTGCTGGCGACAGCCAGTCTGGTCCCTGGAAGCTTGCACCTGCACGGGACCGTTGCAATGCCCCGAGCCTGTTTTCACAGGCTCAGGACATAACACCCTTCCCCCCCGGCTAAGACTATGATCATACAAATAATAATATACAACCCAATACGAGTGTGGTACCCATACTAGCTTTGTACCAGTTATCCCTTTTGCTTCTATTGTTTCCCAGTATTCTATTTCCTATGTGTACAGGCATACTCTCTGTTAACTCTGTTTTGCCAGTAGGGTTACAAAATCTTCTAAATACTTAGGAGATCTTTTAGCTCTCTGTGACCTCCTGACTTCTGGGTACCTTCCAAGTACCCCTTGACTGAGGGGTGATGTATGCTTGTCCCCCTTCCTAGGCCCTGGTGATCCCCAAGGACTGTGCTCCAATGCCTGGCCTGCTTGCTTGCCCACCGGGCTCGTCAGGCCAGGGCTTCTTCCTCTGTTTGACCTGGTTGTCCTGCCTGGCTGCAGACTCTCTGGCCCTCTTAAGTGACTGTCACTATTGGGCAACTCTGTAGAACCTCCCAGGTCTGTCCTAGACCTGTCAAGAGGTTGTCTTTCCCTGTGTTCCCGTTCTGTACCCGGGCTTGCTGGGGGTTCAGTACTGTCCCAAAACTCAGTTGTCCCCTGAATAATGCCAGAGGTGTTGTAGTCGGGATTCGGTTCCTCGACCACCTCCCTGTGTGCTTGCCCCCTTCTAGGGACAGGGGCAGTGTTGGGCCAACTAGACGGAATGTATGCCAGCTCTCTTGCAGGGTGTGGGTTGTTTGGACGCTCCCGGATATCCTCCCTGACTGGAGTACTGAGTGATGCAGGTGAGTAGTGATTATGCCCCCGGGGTAACTCCCTGGCTGGAGTAGGCACTGGTGCCTGAGTTCTAGTTGGGCTCCATGAATTCCTGTTTGGAGCACTCACGGAATCTCGGAATGAGCTGTCTGTAGTTCCCTCGTTAATGATAGGCAGCAGCCCACACTCTTCCCTTTGCCCAAAGGGGTCCCCCTCCCCCCTGGAAAAGAATCAGGAGTCTCAGTGGGAAGGTCCCGTCTAGTGTGGAGCTGGTCGATGTGTCATCGCAGGACACATCCGTCATCCAGGGAAACCTCATAGGACAAAGGACCTGTGACCCTGGACACAGTAGCAGGGACCCATGAATGACCAGGCCTGTAGTTACGAGTCCAAACCGGGGCACCCACAAGCAGTTGTCTAGGTGCCCTGGGGTGTGTGATTGTGGAAGGTAGTCTGTCCGGGTGCAACCGGTCAAGCTTGGTAGTCAGTTTGCGCCCCCAACGAAGTTCAGCTGGGCTCCTCCCGGTAGAAGTGGAAGGTGTAGTGCGATAAGAAAGGAGGAGGTCAGCCAACCTGTGATGCCAGTCTCCATAGGTAATTTTCTTCAAGGCGTCCTTGGTGATGTGAACCATGCATTCAGCCATACCGTTGGTGGAGAGGTGGCATGATGAATCATGTTGGCCTGTAAGAAAGCTTGGAATTCGGAAGAAATGAATTGAGGGCCATTGTCAGATACGAGGACATCTGGAAGCCCGTGTGCAGCAAAAATCCCCCTCAGTACTTGAATAGTCTTTGTAGTGGTGGTTGAAGAGACAGGTACAATCTCAAGCCATTTTGAATGGCTATCAACTAGGACCAAGAAGAATTGACCCTGAAAGGGCCCAGCATAGTCAATGTGCATCCTAGACCATGGAGACTGTGTTTCCTCCCATCTATGTATAGGAGCTTGGGGCATATCAGGGCGCGAGCGTTGACAAAGGTGGCATGCATGCACCTTAGCTTCAATGTCTCTGTCTAACCCAGGCCACCTTAGCTTCAATGTCTCTGTCTAACCCAGGCCACCACAAATGGCTGCGCGCAAGCGCCTTCATACGTACAATGCCAGGATGACCTCGTGGAGGGAACCTAAGACCCTAGTCCTCATTGAGGTAGGAATGACAACTCTGTTCCCCCAAAGCAGACATCCCTGGAAGGTGGATAACTCGTTCCTTTTGGACCAGAAACTCTGAAACTCAGTGCCTGGACAGCTCTCTGGCCATCCAGATAAAACCCAAGATAGGACACGAGAAAGTGTGAGATCTGTGGCTGATTCAGCGGCCACATCCCTGGCATCTAAAGGGGACTCAGGCAAGGCCTGAATGGAGAGGATATTGATTGTTGGTGCAGGGTCAGCCTCTATTACTGGCAGGGGTAATCTACTGAGGCCATCAGCATGGCCCATTTCTTTCCCAGGTTTGTGAAATAAGGAAAAATCATAGGCAGACAGGAAGATAGACCATCTCAGCATTCTGGGGGAGATGATTTGGGGAGTTTGTTTATGTGTGGTAAACAACCCCAACAAAGGCTTATGGTCAGTGAAGACCGTAAAATGCCTGCCATATAGGAAATCATGGAACTTTTTGATTCCAGCAACAACAGCTAAAGCCTCCCTGTCAATTTGAGCATAATTTCGCTCTGCTGAAGACAAGGTTCTGGAGTAATATGCAACAGGAACCTGAGTTCCATCCGGTCTGAGGTGGCTTAGTACAGCTCCCACCCCATAAGGAGAAGCATCACAAGCGATGCACACAGGAAGGGATTCATTGAAATGTGCAAGCACACTGTTAGCAGTGAGTAAGGCCTTAACCTCATTGAAACTTGCTTCGTGTTTTTGTGACCACTGCCACACTGCCTGTTTGTCCAGGAGCCTATGAAGAGGCTCGGCTACACTAGCCTTGTTTGGAAGGAAGGAGTTGTAAAAGTTCAGAAGGCCCAGAAAGGCCTGTAGTTCGGCCTTTGACTTTGGCCTAGGAGCATGCATAATAGCTTTCAATTTGGATTCAGCATGAATCCCGGTAGCAACAATTTTGAATCCCAGAAAATCTGTAGAAGGCACCCCAATTTTACATTTGTCCTTCTTAAGTTTGAGGCCCATTTTCCTGAACCTCAGCAGGACAGCCCTTAATCTCTCAGCTAAGTTGTGTGTAGAGTCTCCAGCAATTAAGACATCATCAAAATAGGGGCAAACCCCTGGTATACCCCATAGTGCGTTTTCCATTATGCTTTGGAAAATTCCAGGACCAACATTTACTCCAAATTGTAACCTCTTTACCTTGAATGCCCCCCTGTGGGTCACAATGGTTTGAGCTACAGCAGCATCATCATCAACAGGCAACTGTTGATACACCTGAGCTAGGTCAAGCTTTGCAAAAACACGCCTCCCCTTGAGGGAGGCCAGAATATGACTGACCACGGGGACAGGATAGGCATGTTGCTGCAATGCCTTATTTAGAGTGCATTTGTAATCAGCACAGATGCGAATGTCCCCATTAGCCTTAAGAGGCGTGACAATGGGGGTCTCCCAAGGACTGGAGTCGACAGGTTCTAAAACTCCTTGCTGAATCAA
Source organism: Crotalus tigris (assembly GCF_016545835.1). NCBI lineage: Eukaryota > Metazoa > Chordata > Lepidosauria > Squamata > Viperidae > Crotalus > Crotalus tigris. Next base: position 181,850 of record NW_024097294.1, read on the forward strand.
TTTGTCCAACTCAGTGTCAATTTTATCTTTCAAGGCAAAAGGAACCCTTCTTGCTTTAATTCTAATAGGGGTGACAGTGGGGCCTAATTTCAGTGACACAGGGGGTCCTTTGTACATGCCCAGCTGTGGGCTGAAAACATCTGCAAATTCTTTGCAGAGTTCTTGTAGGTCTACTGTTTGCAAGCTATTGAGCCCTGTGACATGTATTCCCAAGGCCTCAAACCAATCGAGTCCTATGAGACTCGTTCGCTCACCCCCTACTACTATTACATCTAGTGGACCTTCAAAATCCTTATACTGTACGTTAAGGGTGGCCTCCCTCTTAACACACACTCTGGAGTTTTGAAAGTCTTTTAACACAATGTCGGAAGGCCTCAGCTTGGCCTGAAATCCGCTGCCAGAACAAATCTTCCTAAACGTGTGCATGGAAATGATTGAAAGTGCAGACCCCGTATCCAGTTCCATAGCCAATGGAACCCCTTGTAGATTCACTTTAAGTGACAGCTTTTTCTTGATGGGCTTGTGTGTGCCTGTCCTATAAATGCTTCTTCGCGAAGCACAGAAACCCACCCTGTTTTGGCTGGGGACCCTGGTACCTTTCAGGCGCAATTCTTCCTGAGGTTGTACCTTCGGACGGCCCAGACACACAGCTGCAATGTGTCCCTGTTTTCCCCATGCCCTACAGATAGCGGAGCGGAATCTGCAGTCGGTCCTCTTGTGGCGACCTCCACAACCGAGGCACTTGGGGAGAGCTTAAGAGCTTTCCTTCTGTTTCCCTTCTTTCGTGGGGTAGAGACGGTCTACTTCATCGTCAGGATCCTCCTCTGGGTTCCTTTGGACTCCTTCCTGGTGCACGGACACAGCTTCTGGAGTGCTTCTGATTGGCCTCATGTTCTTGATGGCTCCGCCCGCTGCCTCTTCTGCAGTAACCTCTCTCAAGGCATCTTGGAATGATAAGTCTTCTTTAGCGAAAAGCCTCTGCTGCAATTCTCTATGCCTCAGTCCGCATAGAAATCTGTCTCTCAGCCGTTCTTCTAGATCCTTGAACTCACAGTGTTTAGCGGCTTTTCTCAGTGCAGCAATGTATTCTTTGGCTGATTCTCTGGGTCGCTGATCCCTCTGTTCGAAGGTGTAGCGCTAAGCGATGACGGACAACCTGGGCTGGAAGTGTTCCTTTAGTAGTTTTTTGAGATCTGTGTAGTTAACAGATTCTAGAGGTACAGGTGCTGCTATGTTTTCAGCGATTTCGAATGCGTCTTGACCTCAAACGCACAGCAGGGTGGCGGCTTTTAAACTATCTTCTCTTACTTGATTGACTTTAAGATAGTTTTCCACCCTGGCTACGTAGGACTCCCATCTTTCCGGATACAAGATGTCGAATTCTGAAAGTCTTCCAACTTTTGCCATTTTTATAGAAAAGGAAGGGTCTATCAGCCAGCTTACTCCCGATGTTCGCTGGATTGGCGGGCAGCTGCTGAGTTGACGCCATTCCTACTGCTCAGGACTCTAGGGTAAGCTTACACCTGTCTTCGGTCGATGTAAGATAATCCCACCTTTGTCGCCAGTGTTAAGTCCTTCGCGAAATGGCAATGACACAAGAAGCAGTTGTAGTTCTCAGGACCCTCTTTATTTCTGTTCAGCATACTAGTTACAAGACGCCGACAATGCCCAAACCTCCCTGCCCTTTTTATAGGCGATTCCCGGGCCAAACTGCAACATTTGGCGCGCTTGCACTCGCACATGCACGCGAGTGCTGGCGACAGCCAGTCTGGTCCTGGGCAGCTTGCACCTGCCCGGGACCGTTGCAATGCCCCGAGCCTGCTTTCACAGGCTCAGGACATAACACCAAGGTTCTCAAGGAACTGGCAGATGTGATCTCAGAACCACTGAACTATATTTTTCAAAGATCCTGGAGCATTGGGGAACTACCGGAGGACTGGAAAAGAGCTGATGTAGTTTCCATCTTCAAAAAAGGCAAAAAAATGGACCTAGGAAATTATAGACCTATCAGCCTGACCTCAATACTTGGGAAGATTCTGGAAAAGATCATCAAACAACGAATCAGCAAACACCTAGAGGCAAACAAAATCATTACTAAAAGGCAAAAGGGGTTTGTCAAAAACAGATCATGCCAGAGAAATCTTATTGCATTCTTTGACCAAGTGACAAAATTAGTGGATCAGAGGAATGCTGTGGATATAATTTACTTGGACTTCAGTAAGACATTTGATAAAGTAGATCATAACCTACTACTTGACAAGATAGAAAAATGTGGGTTAGACAGCATCACCACCAGATGGATCCATAGCTGGTTGACCGGCCATACTCAGCATGTGGTCCTCAATGGAACCACATTTACATAGAGGGAGGTGTGCAGTGGGGTGCCCCAGGGCTCTGTTCTGGGCCCAGTGCTCTTCAACATCTTCATTAACGATTTGGAAGAGGGGATAGATGGGGAACTCATTAAATTTGCAGATGGTACCAAGCTGGCAGGAATAGCCATCACTCCAGAAAATAGGATTAAGATACAGAAGGATCTGGACAGACTTGAACACTGGGCACTATCTAACAAAATGAAAAAAGCAAGGTTCTATATTTAGGCAAGAAAAACCAAATATACAGGTATAGCATAGGGGGTACCTTGCTCAATAGTAGTAACTGTGAGAGGGACCTCGGTGTCCTAGTGGACAATCACTTAAATATGAGCCAACAGTGTGCTGCAGTTGCCAAAACAGCCAACACAGTGCTAGGCTTGATTAACAGAGGTGTAGAATCAAGATCACGTGAAGTGTTAATACCACTTTACAATGCCTTGGTAAGGCCCCACTTGGAATACTGCATCCAGTTTTGGTCACCGCAATGTAAAAAAGATGTTGAGACTCTAGAAAGAGTACAGAGAAGAGCACAAAAATGATTAGGGGACTGGAGGCTAAAGCATATAAGGAATGGCTGCTGGAATTGGGTATGTCTAATTTAATGAAGAGAAGGACAAGGGGGATATGATAGCAGTGTTCCAATATCTCAGGCACTGCCACAAAGAAGAGGGAGTAAAGCTATTTTTTAAAGCCCCTGAAGGCAGGACAAGAAGCAACGGATGGAAACTAATCAAGGAGAGAAGCAACCTAGAACTAAGGAGAAACTTCCTGACAGTTAGAATAATTAACTAGTGGAACAACCTGCCTCCAGAAGCGGTGAATGCTCCAACACTGGAAGTTTTTAAGAAGAGACTGGACAGCCATTTGTCCAGAATGGTATAGGTTTTCCTGCCTGAGCAGGGGGTTGAATTAGATGACCTCCAAGGTCCCTTCCAACTACTTCTTCTTCTTCTTCTTCTTCTTCTTCTTCTTCTTCTTCTTCTTCTTCTTCTTCTTCTTCTTCTTCTTCTTCTTCTTCTTCTTCTTCTTCTTCTTCTTCTTCTTCTTATTCTTCTTCTTCTTCTTCTTCTTCTTCTTCTTCTTCTTCTTCTTCTTCTTCTTCTTCTTCTTCTTCTTCTTCTTCTTCTTCTTCTTCTTCTTCTTCTTCTTCTTCTCTTATACTACAATAGCTGGTGTTAAATAGAAGAACCTGATTCTTCATCAGGTTCTTCATACTGATTCTGCCTTCCTTTTATTTTTGTATTCATGTCTGCTGATTAAAATAAAAGTTTAAGGTATTCTGACCTCCTAATAATGTGGCTTGCAAATAATTAGACAGCAACATATCATAGTAATTGACATATTTTTATAGCATGAATTTTTTTGGGGGGGGATACAGCTTCATTAAATGCATAAAGGATTGTTTAGCATTCATATGTAAGCATGTATTCAACAAATATACAATGTTAAAAGCCCGTTACATCATTATTTTAAAGCCTTCTTGAAAGTCATATTTGCATTCCAATTTTCTATATAAGTAGAGAATTTCACATACAGTTACCACTAAAGAGTTAGCAAACTCTGTTTTCTCTAATATTTAGAATTTTGAGAGTTTTATTCTTACATGAATGTAGTTTTTGTTCTTATCAGAATGAAAATCAGATTTCAGACTCCTTATTTTACAGCATTAGCTGTTAAAATAAAATAAACTCTTTGAGAGTGACTTCCATGCACTTTTCCATTATTCTAAAGACATTTGGCCTGTTCTTTTCAAAGGTGCTTACCAGCCCTATACAAAAATGAAGATTGGTCAGAAGAAATAGAGAATCTGAGTAAATGTCAGTTTGAAAATCTTATCCAAGGCCAATGGGATTTTAATAAAGCAATGAAAGCTGTTCTAGAGGCTACAGAAGATGAATGTTACTCTCTCACTGATTTCTGGTCCTATTTTCTTGTGCATAAAATGCTAAATAAGGTAGGTGAAAAACAATATTCAGATTTATTTGATAGTTAAAACAAATGAATAGCCTTTTCTGACTCTGGGTCCCACTGGATGATCTCGCCTGATGCCCTAGGAATTCACACTCATGCTGGTCATATTCATGAAATCATATTCATGAAAAATATAATGTAGTATAATAAGTATAGTACAATGCATTACATATAATGTAATGGATATCATTTAAAAATAGGACACTCATATCTCCCTGCATGTCAAGAGTCAAGGTAATACTGTATCTCCCTTAAATACAATAATGAACAGTGAAAAGAAAAAAAAGTAATTAAATGAAAATAAATTTATTTCAGTTGGAGGAAGAAAAATTATCTGAACGTGCTGGAATCTGTGAGAGTGGAAAAAACCCTTATCCTATCTATGCAGCTGTGAACAAGCAAACTTATGAGAATCAAAATGTAGGTAAGTATGCTTGTCTATATATGCAGATTTTGCTGTTTAGCAGATGAAAACTGTTCAAATCACAAGTTCTTACTTGATTTAGAAATAACTGTTCCTCTTTTTTTTGCTACCACTAATGTTAAAAAATTCTAAAAAACAATTGTTCGAAGCTTCTAAATGAGACATTTGCAAATAATACTATTACACTTATTAGGGATCAGAAATATATTAGTGATTTATGCCTCACATAGTGCAGCAAACTTCTACAATAATAATTTTGTGGTTGAACTTTTCCACTGGCAATATCTTAGCCACAACAAAGTGACTAACTGAATGACATTTCCAGTTCTTCTGTGGACATCTGGAAAAAAATAGTTATAAACACACGGTGACACTGTTGGATCAGAGCCACTGTACATGCTGCAAATTAAATTTAATTTCTTCTGTATCCCATGTATTTCTACAGTAAATTCTGTTTAAAAAAATGGGGAGTTAATAGTCTGTATCCAGATGCCATGATAAGAATAGGCAAATCTACAATAAATCATGGTTCTAATCTTATTCTTAATCTTAATCAAAGTCTTGGCCTGTGTAGACTTGGGTAAAGTCCAGGTCTGGACAATGTAATAAATCTAATTTTACTGATTTTATTAGAATGCTAATTTTCACATTTTTTGCTGTAATGTTTTCAGGTACCTGGTTTGAGTTTACTCCTCATGAGGTTGGAATTCCTGGATTAGGAGCCTATGTAGACAGCAAATACTTTGGGAGCATTTTTAAAAATGGGCAGCTAATCAGAGAGAAAAAAGAAAAAAATATTTGTTATTTGCAAGGTACGTCATCTGAATTTTTGTCCTTCAAACAAAGGAACATTTTTGTATTTGCATAGCTACTTAATGCAAATGCAGAGAGGGAACATGTTCCTGAAAATTTAAAATATGTAGTTCAAGCAAATCATTTCATCAAGGGCTCTGTGGAATAAGTTGTTTAAGAACATAACCAAGAGCTATTAATAATAATCCGAGGTACAAAGAAAGGATGGGGTATGGCTACATTTCCTTCCTTTTTCCTGTGTTATATGATATAATTTTGTTTTTTTTTAAATGGATCTTTTATAAACACTAGATTGTAATGTGGGGGTATTTTTCTTATTTTTAGGTTTATGGGGGAGTGCCCTTGGAGGCAAGCAAGAGATTTCAAAGACTATATCAGGTATTGCTCTTTTTGTGCTTGGATAGTGTGATATTAAATTAGTCCATGAGTCAGGGGAGATCACAAAGAATCCATGTACATGCTGAGTTATATATATTGAACCAACTGTCTCTTCGCAACCTTAGAACCTATGATAGTAGCTTTCAAATCTTTAAGTCTATGAATTCCATTATCTGTAATCATATGGCTAAGGCTTATGAATGTTGAATTCCAAAATATCTGGAGAGCATAAGTGTGCTTACCCCAGTCCTAAGAAGTCAAAGATATGGAAGATATGTTCTACGTTGCCAATAGAAGAGAATATATGTAGCTCAGAGTTGAACTCTGGAGGCCTTGGTGTGCTTTGAGCTTCTTTTTTTCTTGTATATGTTTTATTACCTGACTGTTGTTATTCTCCAGATATAAAAACCCAACAATAGCATTTTCCAGATGTGTTCTTACACCTTCTTTCTTTCTGTAATTATTGTAGTTATCGATAGTGAACAGGCTAAACTCTAATAGTCTTGAAAGCCTTTCTAGTAGTAAATAGACAAATTTAGTTGATTCTAGGCTCCTATTTCCTTGTTTCTGATGCAAATTTTCAGTGCTGGGTATAATGTACAGTACCAGAATTTCCAGGTTTACATAAATATATCACTAATTATTATAAATGCCAGGGAAGTGTTATGGGTAAAAGAATCAATTATGGAGAAACCCAACATTTTGGCAACATATTGACTAAAGCATATTTCTGGTTGTTGAAAATTATGTTGCAATATTGTGCTAGAAAAAGTGAACTGTTATAGCTAAGAATGTATTCATTTATCTTTTAAGATGCTTTAAAAGATTTTGGAAAATATGAGAGATCAGAGGACCTTACTTCAAAAGATTCAGGTAAGGTTTATAGCAAATGTGTCCCTTTCTTTCACTTTTTCCCCCTAGCATTTTCTGCTGTTTTTCAGATCAAGCAAATGTTGATCCATAGGTTGCAATAGGAATTCACCTGATATCATGGGCTGAGAGAGAATGACTGGCACAAAGTCAACCAGCTGGCTTTCATGCCTAAAGCAGGACTAAAAACAAAGTCTCCTGATTTCTAGCCTGGTGTCTTAACAACTAGACTAACCAGTTCTTCTCTTTCCTTCACTTTTCCTCCCTACATCTTTATTGCCTAATTTATGTGAATGTCTAAGTCTGAAGTGGTCAAGTTGAATTTATCCAAATGACCAAATTGTTCATGATTGACTCTAGCCAAACTCTCTATTACAAAGTTTTTGTGAAGAAAAAATGAGGGGATGATCATATAGGTGCCATTTAAGTTTCTGGAGGAAATAAATCAATGTATTAGTAGTCTTCTATCTATTATACAAAATGTGTCTGTATGAAGAATTATTTTCTAAATCCACAGATTAAACAGAAACATGAGTGATCAACCTATGTCTTCTAGATGTTGCTGAGCAACAATTTCTAGCTTATTGAAATTGCTCAATGGCTAGCTGGATTTTCAGAAGCCCCTAATTAGTTTAGAATAGTATTTCTTCAACTTCAACTTCAAATTATAGAGGTTAACAAAAGAGCTTTTGTCTGTATGAAATTTATCAATATTTATTGTATTAAAAATTAACTTTAATGCAGTAGCTGCAAGTACCACTTCTCAAGATTATAAAATGAGATTTTGATATGTATTATTTCTTTAATGTTTAATTTTCATTTTACAGACTGCTTAACTCCAGGGGTTCCCAGATCATACTTTGACAAACAGTGGTCTCTCATATGGGCCCAAGGTCCTTGAGAAAAACAGAATTTGGGAGTTGTCAGGATGAATCCAACATATATGTCTTAAAAATTGAAAGGAATGACAAATACATTTTTGTTACTGTCCTCATTAATAGGGTGATATTTTGATATGCTCCCTGATCACTATAATGGATTAATAGTCTTTATTTTATACTAGCATTCATCTCTTTTTGTTTTATTGTCCTACCCCAATGTAAAAGTAAAGTAATAGATTCTGTGTTCTGTCGTAGTAAAAGTACTCTATATGCTCTTCAACTTAATCTTGCTTAATATTAATATTTAACCATTTTGAAATGTTATATGATAACCCAATGGACAGTGCTCTAATAATTAGAAGGGTGCTATTAGAAAAAGCAAGAAATTACCAGATCTATACAAAACTTTAGATCACTTTTCTAAAGCACAGTTTGTTGATATCAAAGCATAAACATACCAATTTATACTGTTAATGGATTAATCGGTTTTGTTTTATTTATTTACCTAATTTTCTCCTAAATAACTAAATTACAGCAAAAGATTTCTGTGTGAATTGCTCCCATATTCAGGATATTACTCCCAATGTTCTGTATACTCACTAAGTATATCCAGTCCCATTTGGATTCTTGTTAAAAGGGGAATGTTCCTTGAAGTTTTTTGTTCCTTCAGTTTTTAACAAAAATTGAAAGCCATTTTTGACTAAAAAGTGACATTTATAGCTTGACATTTATGTCTTCATTGCTCGTTGGGAGTTAAGGAATTATGAAATAAAAATATGAAAAAAGTTCTTCATCCAAGATTACTGTTTTCACAAGAGGTGAAAGATTTGGTTATTTAAGTAAAGTGCCTGACCAAGAAACATGTTATCTGATTCTAGAACAAGGCAGAATTTTTATTGCTATTTTCTTGTGCTGCAACTGCAAAAAAGCCAATGCATTTCTAGACTGAAGCAATAGAGGGATCATGTAAAGTGCTTTATACTGCAATGGTAAGATACTGTATCCAGTTTTGGTCACCATGATTCAGAAGAGATGCTGAGATTCTAGAAAGAGTGCAGAAAAGAACAACAAAGATGATTATGAGGCTGAGAGCTAAAGCATATGATGAAAGGTTGCTGGAACTAGGTATATCTAGTTTAATGAAGAAAGGACTAGAGGTGACCTTGTAATACTTCCAATATTTGAGGGGCTGTCACAGTGAAGAGGGAATCAACCTATTCTCCAAAAGGGCAGGATAAGAAATAATGGATGGAAGTTTATAAAAGAGAGATCCAACCTAGAATTAAGGGGAAAAAATCCTGTCAGTAAGAACAATTAGTCAGTGAAACAGCTTGCCTCTAGAAATTGTAGGTGCTCCATCATGGAAGTTTTTGAGAAGACAGCCATTTATCTGGAATGGTATGGGGCAGTGGTTCTCAACCTGTGGGTCGGGACCCCATTTGGGGTCGAATGACCATTTCACGGGGGTCGCCAAACAAGGCTGTCCACCATTTTTTCCCCTTTTCTTTGGCCACACCCTTGGTACCCGGTGATGTATAAGTGGTTGGGGGTCACCACAACACGGGGAACTGTATTATGGGATCGCGGCATTAGAAAGGTTGAGAACCACTGGTATAGGGTCTCCTGTTTGAGCAGGGGATTGGAGTAGAACCTCCAAGGTCCCTTCCATCTCTACTACTCTATTATTCTGTTAATCTGTTATTCTTATCTTTTCAATTGTCAAGAAACAGACATTAAGAAATTAAATATACTCTATGAATGCTATCAGACACTCCTGGATCTGCAGTTATTGGAATCTACAGATAAAGAAGAACTAGATAAACTTGATCATCTAGAAAATATGTTGAAAGGTAAGTAATATGAACCCCATATAAAACAATGGTTGGGAGCAGGATGGAAATGCAGAAGCAAATAAAATCTTATAGGATCTTTCAAAATCATTGTTGAAGGAGCTTTATGGGTCTCTTAGGGAATAGTGTTCCAAAGGGAAGACAACTTGACAGGTCAAATACTTTCCATTTTGGATCAACAATTTAACAAGTGTGCACAATAAAGATTTCTAAGAGGACAATTTCCCTGAGAAAATATGAGTTATATACTTCACATCATCTACCTAATCCCTAAGAAAATGTGACCATATCAAGGTCTCTAATAAAGATTTCAATAAACCAGAGTGGGGGTGAGGAATATTCAAAAGCAAGTGCCATGCAATATAAACATTCCATACGTCATTTGACTTACAATTAATTCATATTGCCACAGTGTAATCCAGAAAATTAAAATTAACTTCAGGCCTAAGAAACCAAAATTACCACCCATTAGAAGAAAACTCATTTTTAAGCATTGAATAGTCTATAAATCTTCAGAGTCAAAATAAATAAATGTATCTCAATCTAAGACCATTGAATAAAATTTGCTACTATCTGTTAAAAATCTGATTGCAACTTTAGTTGACCCAGTTTTCTTTTAAACTCATAAAAGTTTAAATGTTTAAATAATTAGTAATTATTTTCTATTATTATATTATATTCTGCTGAATCCTAAAACATTGAAATGAGTCTTGCTGATTTAGATGAACTGAATTAGCTTGCCATCTTAAAATGCTTCCTTGTAAGCCCAAACCAAATGTAAATTTAGGATACTTCTTGCATGGAATGTGCTTACTAAATAAAACAGGATAAGATGTGTAGCTTATGTGTAAAATTTGTAAAAATAAAGCGAATATCATCAGTGGGGAAATTGCTGCTCCAACAGCATCTTTAGCTTTGACTTCAATTGAATGTAAAAGTATATTTTTGAGAAGGCATAAACAGAAATGCACTGTAAATTGGTTCAAATGGTTTACCTCTGTATACTTGCTACACCATATAGTTTGCTGCCTGAAAAAAAAGCATTTTATTTCCTGCTGCTTAATTCACTAAAGTTCTCCTCTTCCATTTCCATAAAGATTATAGTTCCAGCAAAAGCTATCAGTTGATCAGAGAGATGCATGAGACCTGGAGTTCTGCAGATGAACAGAGAAAAAAGGAAAAGTATATGATATTATTCCAAACTTTGGATGCTGATTTTGGAGGCAAGTGGTTGTCATGTTGCTTCATTCTTCTTCAGAGCCTCTGGCTTTCTTCAGGCGATTAGAATTTAATGGATTTTTTTAAAATAGAAAAAAGTTACACAATCTATCAGTAGGATAGAATATTAGGATACTTTATAACTTACAGAGTGGCAAAAAGAATAGCATCTGAGAAAGAGTAGACATGAAAAAGATATCTTAAAGATATGATATGGCTTCTTTAACGTTTTTGTGTTATTTCTTTAATAGATGTACAAATCACCTCAGGTTCTAGGTAGCAAACAATGAAACATGGTACAAAACCCATATTTAAATTTACAATTATTGGAAAAATACTGTAAGTGATCTTAAAAATGGTGTGGATCTTCCACTAGTAATTTATTCACTAAAGGCTTTCTGAAAAAGCTGGGTTTTAACAAAACACCATTAAAAGGGTTTGATAGAAGACTGAGATTTCATTGTCATAGCAAATTAATTTCAAGTGAACAATCATCTTGGACACATCTAATTTTAAAATTTTCCATAAGAACTCCTATAGGGCTTGACACTGGGTCACTGGGAGAAATAAAAATATTTCACTTGCAATGGAATAACTAACAGATGTTAAGCATGCTTTTGTGGGAGGCTAGCAAAATAATAAATATATTCCATATATTTTCATATTTCATGTTCCATTTCTTTATTTCTTAATAAAGCAACATCTAGATTTCAAAGGTAAAAAAAATGAATGGGGAATAGCTGGCATTTCAGCTCTTTACAATTTTATTTTTTTCATTCCTACCTTTCACTGTTATTCCTTTTAGATGTTACCAATGACTCCAATAAGATGTATTTTAAAATGATGAAAAAGACATGTTTATGCCTTTTGAATTGGTCATGGGGAACTATCAATAATTTCCTGTACCATTGTTGTAAGTTTTTATCCTTATTGTACTAGTCATTTTGTATACTGTAAGATCACAACTGAAAAATTATCGCACTTTTGCATTAAAAACAGAGTATATATACAGTACCCCTTGGTGGGATATCATTAAAATCTCTTCCCATTTGCCATTTATTCCTGTGTCCTTATAGAAGAACTGGAAAATACTCAGTATGGGAAATTTTACATTGGATGTCATCTAACAATATGTGTAACATGAGAGGGAGGAGAGAGAAGCAAGAAGGATTACTTAAGGTAGTGGAAATGAAAAATATAATAGCTGTTTCTCTTTGGATCCTCCTCCTTTTTTATTTGATAGGCAATTTACTTGCCAAACAAAATTCTTTTGCAGAAAAATATTCCTATCTAATCGACTACTTCTGCAAGAGTATGCTCTAAGCATTCCATACTCACAGCAGTGCTTCTACAGGAATGTGCTCTGTCTACTTCCCAATTGCATACATATGTTCTCCAGTCACTTACTGACAGACAATTCAAGTGTTGTTAGATTTCAGTTAAAATATTTAGTGATGTCAGGTTTCTTGCCACTTGAACAGCCACTTGAACAGCTTTGTCGGTGTGTATAAAGAGTTATTCTTGTCTATAATGATTGATTTTTTTTTAGAAAGAATGAGATATGTGATAAATGTGAAAGATCATTTGTATTTTAAAGAACTGGGAATTATTTTTTAAAAATAGAAAAGACTTGTTCTTTTTTTATTTTTTTATTAAATTTTTTTAAAATTTTACAATAAAAACCCCTTCCCCAATCCCTCCCAACCCACCCAAAAACCCTCCCCCATTCTTCCCAGAGCTGAATACAGGCTTAACTAGATCTTAAAAGAAAAAAAGTTTTAAACCCAAATAAACCTTAAGCAAATATAATTACACTCAGTAAACAAATTATAAAGTACTTTAACTCCATTATATATAAAAAAACAAAAAGAGGAAAAAAAAGAGAAAAAAAAATAAAAAAAATAAAAAATTAAAGAATAATAACGATTACACTTCTAAATAATATCTTAAACTTATATAAATTATTCAAAAGCTAGATAATATTATCTTATATCGTACTTATATTGTATAAAATTTATCCATCTTCTCCACACCAATAAATACTTCTCTTGCGATTGATCTTTCAAGAAAGCCGAAATTTTTGCCATTTCCGCTAAATAAGAAACTTTAAAAAACCATTCTTGCAAAGTAGGCAAAAATTCCTTCTTCCAATATTGCCCTATTAACAACCTAGCCGCAGTAATTAAATTTAACATTAAAATAATCTCTTTATCATCCCAATCAGAAACAATACCCAACAAAAACAATTGTGGAGTAAATTTTATCCTTCTTTTAAAAATTCTTTGAATATTCCACCATATCTTAATCCAAAAAGCTTTTATACTTTTACATGACCACCAGATATGATAATAAGTAGCATCCAAGCAACCACATCTCCAACATTTAGGCTGCAGGTTTGGATACATCCGAGACAATTTTTGTGGATCAAGGTGCCATCTATAAAACATTTTATAAAAATTTTCCCGTAAGTTTTGGGCTTGCGTGAATTTAACATTCCTCACCCAAATAATCTCCCATGTATCTAATAAAATCGGTTCATCAAAATTTTGTGCCCACTTAACCATACAATCTTTAACTAGCTCTGCTTCTGAATCCAATTCCACCAAGACACCATAAATTATTTTAATATGGGTTCGACTTTGATCTCTAATTTATTTTAACAAATTCTCATCCTCTCTAAGCAAGCCCACTTTATAATCTATCTTCCACCTTTCCAATAATTGTCTATACTGAAACCATGAATAAATAATATTTTCTTGTGCTAATTCATCCATAGATTTTAATTGCCAGTTTTTACCATCCCACTTAAGTAATTGTGTATAAGAAATAATATCCATCTTAACTCCTCTCCTTATTCCTTCTATTGCATGCCATGGAATAGCCCATAATGGAATTCTTGAATCACTTCTATAGTATTTCTTCCAAACCCGAAGTAAAGAAATTCTTAAGATATGAGATCTAAAAATCCTATCAACCTTTTTATTATAAATTAAATAGGCATGCCATCCGAAAAGTAAATCCCATCCCTCCAAAAGGAGTATATCTACATTTGTTAGATTAACCCAATCACTAATTGATGTTAAGACCACACATCATAATACAGTTTCAAATTCGGTACCTTGAGTCCACCTTTCTCTCGTATATCTTGTAAAATTTTAAGTTTTACTCTTGGTTTTTTCCCTGCCCAAATAAATTTATTGATACCTTTCTGCCACTTATCTAAATTTACTTCTTTCTTTAAAATAGGTATCATTTGAAATAAAAAGAGAAATTTTGGCAGAACATTCATTTTAATCGCTGCTATTCTCCCCAAAAGGGACAATTGCAGTTTTTTCCAGTTGTCCAAATCCTTTTGTATTCTAACCCACAGCGTTTCATAATTATTTTTATAGTTTTGAATTGAAAGCAGATAGAATAACACCCAAATATTTTACTTTATTAATAACCTCAAAACCTGTCAATCTAACCAAGGTCTCCTTATCCAAGTTGGTCATGTTCTTAGGCAATATTTTAGTCTTGTTATTATTAATTTTAAAACCTGAAACTTGTCCGTATTGATTTATCAATTGTAGCAACTCCATTACAGAATAAGTTGGTTGAGATAATGTAACAACTAGATCATCTGCAAAGGCCCTTAATTTATATTCTTTTTTATTAATTTCTATTCCTTTTATCTTCGATGATTCCCGAATTTTAATCAATAAAATTTCCAAGGTTAACACAAACAGCAGTGGAGACAATGGACAACCCTGTCTAGTCCCCTTTTCAATTGGGAATACCTCTGATAAACCTCCATTAACTATAAGTTGTGCCGTTTGTTTTTGATAAATAGCTTGAAGGGCCTGTAAAATTTTATCTCCAAAATTCATTTCCTCAACCAGTCTTAGCATAAATTGCCAATTTAATTGATGAAAAGCTTTTTCAGCATCTAAAAATATCAATCCTGCAGAAATTTGATTATTCTTATCCAAATATTCTATTAAATTAATAATTTTCTGACATTATTTCTCATATACCTTCCAGTTATAAAACCAGTTTGGTCCATATGTATTAATTGGTTCAACACAACCATAAATCTATTAGCTAAAATTTTCGAAAAAAATCTTATAATCTACATTCAAGAGAGATATAGGTCTATAATTCTTTGGTAACGTAAGATCTTGGTCTTCTTTTGGAATCAAAGATATAAAAGCTCTACCCCAAGACAAGGGAGTCTCTAAACCCTGTAATATATTATTAAAAAGTTTCCTTAAAGGTTCTATCAGCTCATCTATCAAAGTCTTGTAATAAATTGATGTGAATCCATCAGTACCAGGTGCCTTACCTAGCTTTAATTCTTTAATTGCTGTCACAATTTCCTCTGTGGTAATTACTCCATTGATTTCTTGTTTCTGATCTTCTGTTAGTTTAGGAAAATGAGCATCTTGTAAATATTTATCTATATCTAAAGCCTGTACTTCTCTACCCATGTATAATTTTTTATAATAATCTAAAAAAGATTTCTTAATCAAGTCCTTCTGAAATACCAATTTACCTTTATAATTTATTTTGTCTATAATTCTCAACTTCTGTTTCTTTCTCAATTGATAAGCCAGCCATCTCCCTGGTTTATTAGCATTACAAAATGTGATATGTTTCATGTATAATAAGTTAGTTGCAGTCTGATCTGCCATTAACATATTAAATTGCGATTTAAGCAGTTTTATAGATTCCTTAGTCTTCTCATCTGTAGGATTCAAAATTAAAACTTTTTCTTTTAATTTAATCTCATCTTCCAACTCCTTACGTTTCTGCACCTGTTTCTGTCTATAAATCTTATTCATTTGCATCAAAACCCCACGCATATAAGCTTTACCTGCATCCCGTACCATTGACATTGAAGTACCCTTATGCATGTTTAAAACAAAATATTCCTTTAAATGCTCTTTAAGTTTCTGAACATTCATTTCTTGCCTAAACAAATTTTCATTCAACCTCCAAGATCTTCTCTCCTCTTTTTCAGAAGCCAATTCCATTCATACTGGACTGTGATCTGTCAATGTCCTTGGGAATATATTTACATTCTTTACTCTAAAGTATAAATCCGTTGTAATAAAAAAAAGTCAATTCTTGAAAAAGACTGATGTCTATCCGAAAAGAAAGTGAAGTCTCTCTCTTCCAGATTGTGTTCTCACCAATAGTCTCGCAACTCCCACTCCTCTTTCAAATCAAAAAAAGCCTTAGGTAATTTAGCCTGTTTAAAAGAAGTAGAAAGTCCTTTTTTGTCTCTACATGTATCTAAAACTCCATTCCAATCTCCCATCAATATAACAGATCTGTAATCCAATAAAATCAATTTTTGATGCAACAACCTATAAAATTGTTCCTGTTGTTGATTTGGTGCATACAAATCTACTATAAGTATTTTCTTACCATACAGTCCCACTTAAATCATAACATATCTCCCTTGAAGATCAGAATCTACTAAACAAGCTGATAAATTTTGCTTAACATAAATAACTACACCCCCTTTCTTCCCAAGAGCAGAAGATACAAAGTGAGATCCCAATCGAGCATTAACTAAATATTTTTGATCCTTAGAGATGATATGCGTTTCCTGCAAACAAATAATATCATTATTATGCTGCTTCAAATAGTGAAATATTTTCTTTCTCTTTTGAGGGGAATTAAGGCCATTAGCATTCCATGTCAGGAGCTTTACTATCTCCCTCATCCAAAAGCCTGGAGAAGACTGCTTGAAGATCTGCCATTGAAGATTGTACCGAAGATCTCTTAGGTCTTGCTCCTCCCACAGGCTCAGAAGCAGATTCTTGTAAAACTTCTTTGACATCTTTCTTCTGTTGTTCCTTTTCCTTACGTCTATGCACTGCCCGAGTCATTCTTTGCTCTTTCATCTCAGCTTGTTGAAACCACTCAGCCTGTGATTTTCCAGCTTTCATCAACACAGCTTCTTCAGACTGCTGCTCAACCTCCTTCCCGTCCAAGACTTTAAACATTATAGGTGGTGATGAGCATGCTCCCAGGACCGAAGTATAAAACTCCTTTGCTTTAAAAACAGTATTAAGTCTATAACGTGTCCCCACAAAGCTCACCACTATTCCAATTGGAATATCCCATCTGAATGGCATTTGCCTTTTTTTAAGTTCGTCTGCCAGAAAAGCAAACTCTTTTCTTCTTCTTAAAATTTTAGATGGGATCTCCTTTAAAATTATAACATCTTGTGCAGCAATCTGAAACTTCTTATTATAAAAAGCTTGTATAATTTCATTACGCAGGGATCTTTTCCCAAAGTAAATTACCACATCTCTTGGCAGGTTTCTTTGCTTTGCAACCCAGGAATTAACTCTAAATATTTTTTCAATTTCTCTAGATATTTCCTCTTTTTCTCTGTCCAAGATCACAGCAAAATCATTCACTACCATCTCTCTCAGGTCTTGTTGCATATCCTCTCTCAAGCCCCTGATTCTTAAAGCAAACTCCATCTCTCTATATTGGGACATAACAATTTCATCTTGTGAAATTTCCACCTTTTTTTCCATTCCTTCAAACTTTTCCTCCAAAACCTCCACCTTGTCTTCAACTTCTTCAACTCGAGAATCCAGTTTTTCAACCACAGAAGTAAGTCCTTTTAAAGCCAAAACTATATCTTGCCTCAAAATGCTATTATTCTCCACTAAAAGCTCTTTCATTTCACCTCTGATTTGAGATATAGCATTTCCCATTATGTCTTGCATATCTTTTACCGTTATTGGTTGCAGAGGGGGAGAAGATGGTGGTATAAGTTTAGGTTGTTGTGCTGGTAATATTGCAGGAGAAGAAGCCACCTTCGGTATTGTAGAAGTTGCTTGATGCTTTGAAGCCATTTTCAAAAATTTATTTCTCCTTTCCTCCTTCTTAAGAAAAAAATACAAAAGATACAAAAAAATCCCTTAAAAAAGTAAAACAAAAAGTTAAACAAAAAGGGAAAATAATCCTCTTAAAGCCCAAATCCACTTTCAAAAGATCATTATAAGTAATCCAATCCATTCCATTCCATTCCAGTCACTTAAAAAAAAAAACCCTGCCAATTGCCATTTTACTTTCCCTTTCAGCAAAAGAAAAAAAAAGGGAATAAAAATAAATCTTTAAACTAAAAGTCCAAATAAAATCAAGAAAAATAAAATCCTTTATTCAGCTCTGTCTGCTTTTAAAATAACTCACCAGGTCTCTATAATCATGAAGGTGGGAGCGGCGTCTTGCTTTGTCCCTGGAGACAAAGACAGCTGAGAAGCGGAGACAATCTGAACTCTGTGGGAGCACTCTTTTCACCCCCCCAAAAAAGTTCCTCGGGGGGTTTCAGAGGCTTTACCACTATTCAGATGATACCCCCCTCCCTCCCTTTGCCCAGGAAGGAGGTTTTGAACCGCAGAACAGCTGATGCCTGCTGTTCTTAGCGGTTCTAACACTTTCTCAGGAAGACAGCTACAAAGTAGCCACCATCGCCAGTGCAAATCCACCGGAAGTCCAAGACTTGTTGTTCTTTGTAGGCAAAGACGATGCAAACATGCAAAGCATCAAAATATTCAAAATGATTTGATCCATGTCATTCACGTCTGCTTTGATTTCAAATTTGGGAGAAAACAGATGATTTACTGGCTGTATTTCATATATTATAAGCCAGTGTTGGCAAACCTATGGCATGCATGCCAGAGGCGGCACTCAGAGCCTTCTCTGTGGGCACACATGCATTGCCCCAGCCCCACCTCCCCCCATGGCCCCCTTCTCATCAGCAGCCCCTTTAGAGGAGAGTCACCCCGAGCATGGCCCATGTGGAGCAGCATAGCCAATGATATGGCAGCCAGGCAGCAGGGACAAGACTCCACTCTTATGCCCCGCCATGCGCAGTTGATGCTGTGGGTGCGGGCAGAGGGCAGGGATGCCATGGCACTGCTGGGCCACCTGGGCAATCTGTGGCAGGCCGTGGAGTCAGTGAGTGGCCCTGTGGGTAGGTGGGTGGGGACAGAACAGGGTGGGGTGGGGGCAGGGCAGGGCAGGGCAGAGCGGGGTGGAGCAGGGACAGGCTGGGATGGTTTTGGGGCACTCAGTCTCTAAAAGGTTCGCCATCACTGTTATAGGCTGTAGAGAATAGATTTATAATTTCTTTATATCTCAGGAGATGCAAGGACCAACACAATTGCAGTATAAAGATTTCTGTAATCCTTTTATTATATATTGTACTGTGAGCATAAAAACATCAGCAATAAAAACACCCATCTTCATTCAACACCTTTCATAGGAAAATTTGCACTGTTTGGAACACTGACATTCTGTTTCATTTCATATGATTAGCTGATATTGAATTTCCTGAACTCACAAGCAATCCCATCTTATCTTTGATTGATGCTGGTCTCACTATAAATACAGCATATCCATCAGTTCTGCGTCCTGAGAGGCAGGTGAAGTTGATTCTGTCTTTTGACTTCAGTGCTGGAGATCCTTTTCTGGTAATTCATTTAAAATAAAGAAGCCATTTTACATGCATAGAATTTAGGTGAAGGATAATATCTCTTCCATTATTCAGGAAGACATAACTTATTTGTTTTTAAAATTATATTTGAAAAGTAATATTGATAGGAGAGAATTAGAATGTTATTCTATAAAATCTCATCCTGAGATTTCCTTAGCAGTGCTGTATCAACCTCTTGATAATTTCTTTTCATAAAATTATTTATTTCTATGGGAAAACCTTCAGAACAATTTCTTCATATTTTGGTATTCCTTAGTTCCCATAAAATTTTGGCATTATTATACAAATGTTGAAGGGAAACATGATAAATTGTTTTCCTCTTTCCAGGGTTGAATTCTTAGGGAACCTAAGCTTTAAATGCAACACAAGAAATAACTATAAATATTCATTCTAATTAGCCAGCAACTATTTCTTTATATTAAACTTTTCTTTTCCTCTTTGGTTAGACAATTAAAAAAGCTGCTGAATATTGTGAAGCACATGCAATTCCATTTCCAAAAATAGATGAGAATGAGTTACAAGATCTAGATAGTCCATCAGATTGCTACATCTTCAGAGGAGATCACACCCCAACTATTATACACTGCCCATTATTCAACAAAATCAACTGTCCAGGTAACCTGGATATGAGAATCATTTGAGAAAAATGTGAAAAAAATATTGGGGGCAAACAATATTGAATATGTTACATTTGCTGAATCCTCTTTATGTTTAAACTAAAACCATTTCTCTCTAATTCTTGTGTATATTGTTTTGGCATATTTTCATCTCTAATATGTATAATTTCTTTCTTTTACTTCCTATGTTTTTCTATTAAAAATTTCACATAATTAAACCCTCTTTAAAAAGTCAAAATGTGCTGCTCGCTTCCGCAGCACATATACTAAAATTGGAACGATAGAGAGAAGATTAGAAAGTCAAAACAGGATTTTATAATGTCAAATATTTTGTTGTATTGGTAGTGGTCAAAATCTGGGTAAGGACCTTTTGAAATATGAATGTTCCTAGCTCTGGAATCCTCATAGCCTTATAAAATAGTCCACTTTAAATCTGATTAGTTGTAGAGTTTGCTAGGTTTCTGTCAAATGCCTCGTCACATGATTTTTCTCTTTAAGATAAAGAGATAAATTATTATTTTTTAAAAACAAACTATGTAGATCAGCTGGAAGTCATGACCAGTAATTAAATATGCTTGTAATCTATAAATTACCTTGGGAAAGAAAAAAGGAGACGCTGCCTAGGAAGCAAACGGACAAAAAAGGCAAGAGAAAGAGGCAAGATTCCGGGAAGACTTGCCTTAATGGATCAAGTAGTTAACAGTGGAGGTGGGAAGTTTATGCTTCAGACTTGCAAGATTCTATTAATGTAGTCTTGCAATAAGACAGAATTAATTCATCTTGTCATGTTTCCTGTCTGGTTTACCTGGGAGATATGTCAGGATTGAAGAAGCCTCTGAACACTCCTGTATAAAAATCTCTTAGCATTTTTTGGTACCTGATTGGAAAGCTTTTCTACATATTAGGGCATGTGGAAGTCCAAAAATAAGCAAAGTAAATGAGCATACTTTCTTACTCTTAGATATGAGGGGACCATATTGCTTCAGTAAGCATCTTAAAGGGGATGATTTGTCAGGCCACTGCTGAAATGTTGTGCCCCATTGAAGAGTAGCACCACCCTAATTGCTACTGTTGTCACTAATTATTTTTATTTTATTTTATACCTTTCAAACAACATTTACTTTATCCAAGGAAGATTAAAGATGATTAGAACCTGATAATGGCCAACATTCTCTCTTTTGCTACTCTGTAATAATTCCTTAGTAAAATATCATTTTCTTCTAGAATTCAGATAATCTGTATACTCTGTGCTTCTTAGTTCAATTTTTTAAAATTTAAATTTTGTCTCATTTTTAGGTAAAATTGCTGAATACAGAGAACAATTCTCCACTTTCAAGTTGAGCTATTCTGTTGAAGAGATTGATAAGTTGCTTATAGCAGCAAAAAAGAATGTAGCAAATGTTCAGCAAAAGATTCTGGAGGAAATCAAGCACATTGTAGGCTCTCTTTCATAAACTGCTGAAACAAATGTTTCCCATTCTAATGATATATTGATTGATGAAAGCTTGTTCTCCAACAAAAAACATTAATTATTAGTATCCAAGAAGGGTTATGCAGTTTTCCTTTCTCCTCTAAAAGAGAGTTAATTAATATCTGTTAAGTTTGGGGTCACATGAGATCTGTGATTGCTGCTAACATTATAGAAAGTAAATGTGTAGTACCCATTAAATTCAGAATATCCAGAGAAAAAGTAAATAATAGGAAAAATTAAAGAGAGAGTGCTATCTAGTTTGGGTAGTCGTTAAGACATCAGACTAGAAACCAGGAGACTGTAATTCTAATCTTATCTTAGATATGAATCTAGCTAGCCATTTCTAACTAATAATGACAAAACAATTGCAAGGGGCAGTGATTAGGAGTAAAAAAATAACTTGGAGATACAACTTTTATGACTCTTTATGACATACTGCTATATTTTCTAGTTTAAAAAGTATATAACCATTTTTCACGTTATATGTATTTTCAATTTATTCATATTTAAATGCAAAAAATTATCCTTCATTTGGGAAAGAGGCACAAAATATTTTTTTCTACACACAGCAATTAGAGGAAATTTTCTAATTTCTATATCCCTGAAAATGATGGAGAATTTATTTTAATTCATTTGTTTATGAAATTACAATATATTCAGCACCATAATTCTTTTCCTTTTTGTGTATTTACAATTCTCATGAATAATGGTTGAATATTGTTTAAAGAAGTATGCACCTAATTTCTCTTACAATAATAATTATGTTCATATTAATCTGTAAGATGTGTGTGAGCAAGAAATTTGTTGCAGAGTAAGAGTGGCAGAAAAACAAAGACAAAGCTATATTTGATTACATTTCTTAAAGGTACAGTATAAGCTTATGTTCCCCTATAGAGTATTTTATTAACATGATTCTTAACCATAGTTTGTTTGACCATGACTTGCGGAGTAAAGTTTTATTGGATGCTACAATTATTCTCTGCTACAAAGCTTATCAAAACAAGGAATGGATTTAAATGGAAAATAAAGTGGAAGCAAAGAGATTATATTTAGCTTAATATGTTAATCCAATTTAAAATCGATATGGTATAGATAAGAAAAGGAAACAGGATGGTCATCCACCTCTGTCAACTTTCTCATTAAACTCCATATATTCATGATAAATATCTGTGATATAGAGACTTTTTTGTCTAGCCAAGCTCCCCATAAAATATAAATCTGTTAAGTTGTACATTTTAAATGCAACCGACATAGAAGTCTACTTCCAGTGTCCCTATTGTGGTAGATTCTGTGCTTCCATGTACACAGATAAACTGCACAACAGTGTGTCTTTTTTCAACCCAAGGTACTTCCATATTTATATACATACACACATACATACATGCACGGATATAAACAGCATCCAATTGTCTGAATTCAGATAACAGGGAAAAATAAATGTGACTTCTTCATAACTATAATTTCCATTCCGTAAACCTGCAGGCACCAGTTTGAACAATTTTCAGAAAAAAACAATTTCCAATTGTTCTTTCTGTCATTGCTTTCAAAACAAAAAGATCATGGGATGAATTATCCACACTCAAACCAACAAATATGGAAATGCAAAAATGGGCATCCAGCTAGTGCTTCCTCACATTCCATTTTTTTTTGTCTTTACTCATTCAGAATTTGTTTTCATGGCAACTGGACTCAGTGAAAGGAAACTATAAAATTGTCATCCCATTCCTCATTTAGTGAAATTATACCAAGGCACCACCATAGAGACTTAACAGGAACAGAGAAAGCATGTGGGGAAGGGGGGGAGAGAGAAGCAAGAATTCTCATCATGAGAAACTAATCATTCAGATGACCTGGCAGGACTATTAGAACACTGTCTTCTTGATTATTCTATGCATTCTGTAGCTGAGCTAAAAATAAATTAGTTCAAGATTCAAAGAAAAAATAATAAGGTTGAGGACATAAAGATCCCAGTCTAGTGCAAATAAAAATATCCAAGGAAGCTAATAGGAGCAGTGCATCATTCATAAAATGAAGCCAATTTTTTTTTAAAGATGATGTATTACAATATTTTGCCATGCTCTACAGTTTATTCCCAACATCTGATTGACTTAGACAAAGACCTAAGTGGTGAAATTTAAACTGCTAAAGAAAGTGTAGTATTGAAAAGAGGACAAACACATTTTTTTAAGTTTGAAAGAGGAAATGGGTTGTACTGAACAACATATGGAACAAATCAATGAACAATCAAATGCCTTATTGTCTAAGTAAAACTTCTTTCACAAACAGAATGGCAGCAAGGATTGGAGGTTTTTTTATATGAATTGCTTTGCTATGTAGAGCTGATGACTTGCCAAAACCCAATTTATACACAACTTATATACAATTTAAGCCCCGAAGATCTTCACTAAAAATTGGATTCTCTTCATCAAGTTAAAAATGCCAGATTTTAAACTATTTTTTTCAAGAAGTTGCATTTTCACTAGTCACAGGAGGAATCTGCAGTTTCAAGGAATGCTGAATTTTGTAGTTGTTGCCGTGTTCTGCTCAATCAGATTAGATGAGTTTTAACAACAAAAGAAAAGGAAAAGGGGATAAGGAAGAATTTTTTCCCTTCTTCAGCTGTAATCACACTGTACTGATGTATTGAAAGCAAACTGTTGCTTGTTTTCTTGAATTAGTAAGTCACTAAACATTTGATAGTATTGATAAATCAGTATTTCTAAATTTAATCACTTTGGCTCAGATTTATCTTTTTTCCAAAGATTTATTTAAAAAAAATTAAAAAAAAATAAAAACAAAGAGTTTGAAATCTGAACAAAATAACATGCAAAAATTGTATATTCTTCCATGCTACTGTTCAAGCAGGGGTAAGATATGATGTTACAAATGTTCCTATACATATGTAAAGTCTATCCTAAAAATAAGCCCTAGCTTGATTATTGGGGGTGGGCCTAATATAAGCCCTACCCCAAAAATAAGTCCTAGTTTTGGGGTGAGGCGCATGCCTAAAAATCAAGCTAGGGCAGGGGTGGGGGGTGGAGCTGTCCCACATGCCCCATACCCACTTACCATTGCAACCTGCCTCTCCTTGGTGGCCCACTTCTTCTGTGGCATCCCCCGGCCTGCATTTTGCTGTTAATGGCCTTTCCAGAAGGCCTCTGCATCTGGGAATCAAGCTACAGATTGAATCCATAGCTCGGTTCTTGGCTGGAGAGGTCTTCCGGAAAGGCCTCTGACAGCAAAATGTAGGCCAGAGCTCCATTCTCAGCTGCAGAGGCATTTCCTTGAGCTGCAGAAGAAGTGGTCTGGCTGGGCAGGGCTGTTAGTATACTAGGTGAGTGGAAAAGACACTCCCCGAAAATAAGACTTGGTGTCTCTTTTAGAGGCAAATAATAATAATAAAAATAAGACTAGGTCTTATTTTCGGGGAAACATGCTAAATAAACACATGTTGGACTGTCTGGATAGCCTGGAATTTCTCAAATAATGATTATTTTTGCATGACAGACTAGGTTAGGGTAAGGGTTAGGGTTAGGGCAACTGACAGAATTTCATAAATGAGCTGTATATTCTTAACTTGGTAAAGATGTTATGGGATTCATTGTCTAGTTGAAATAAAAATCACAAGCCAAAACTTCCAAGAGAAAACAATGGTAATTTATTTGTATTTCTTTTCAAAGGGGAGTGCTCCTTGTGCATGCAAGCACATAGTGGACACACCTTAAAACTTTAATAATCATTCGTTATATTCTCCATTGCCATTACAAATTTACCTCCCACTTCTTCTTTATTGGCTTGAAATCTTTCTTCTTCCTCCCCCCCTCCCTCCCTCCCCCCCCTCTCTCTTTCTTTCACAAGTTTTTCCTTCATGAAAAAGGAATATCCTTGAGATGAATTCTACTGATACTGGAAATGGATTTCTCTTTTTGGAGACTTGTGTATTTTTGTTTCTTTTGTCAGGTTAATATAAGAATTACTAATAGATATGGACATAAATCTTCATAGGTATAGCAGAATGCTTTCTTTATTATTCAGTTAAAGGAATTATCCTTTCCTAGTCAGACAGATGGAGAGTTGATCTTTTATTTTTAAAAATAAAAAAGTATTATATTCATTTTTGTAATATAGTATTTTGAAACTACCCTTGAAATTCTTTTGGATGCTTCAGCTGATGAAAAGTATGACAGTGAGACCAATCTTTGGGATCACTAGGATGGCCCATATTATACCTCTGCTCCAAGAACTTCACTAGCTATGTCTATTTCTGGGTGCAATTCAAGTTTTTAATTATCATTTCAAAGCCCTTAATGGCATAGGTTGAAGCTACTTGATGAACTGTCTCATTCTACTAGGACAAGCCTGTCTTACTCATGCTGGCAGAGAAGGTCTACTCTCTGCCAGCATGAGTAGATCCCACCAGTCAAAGAACTCTGTCTGTCAGGATCCAGAAGAAGAGCATTTTCTGTTGCAGTTTCTCCCTTTGGAACATCTCACCTCTAAAGTAAGATCTTCTCCCACCCTCCGATCCTTCCACAAGAGTCTAAAGACCTGGTTCTGCCAGTTGGTCTGAAGTCCAAATGGAAGAGTCATGCTAGAGGTGGCTACTGGGTTGATGCAGTCTCCCCTTCCTTGTTCTCTGCTCTCTACTTTTTCATCTTTCTTTTTGGGTAATCATATTGTTGTAGTGTTGTTGTGTTCTTTTTATTTTTGTTCTTTTATTATTCTAGTGTCTTAACTTCTGTTCTGTTTACCTGATAAGATTCTTAATCATCTAGATCATAGTTGTCTCAAAAGTGCTTTTTCAAAAGGTAACTGGACTATTCTTTCCCTCAGGAAGAAGAGGAAGACATTTTGCTTCTTATCCAAGAAGCTTCATTGGTTCTGGCAGGATTGTGGGGGTAATGGTAGGATTAGTTCTCATAGGATGGGGGGTGCAGTTGGAAGGATCTATTTCATTAGTACTCTCCATAAGAACTCTTGAGACCACTTGGGAATGTATCTGTGCCCTTAGATAAATCACTTTTTTTTCAGTGCCATTGCAAGTTCAAATGATCATTGAACAAAAGGTTGTATGTTGAGGGACTATCTATTCACACATACATGCACACAAATCATTTTGAGTACAGGTTGAACTTGCTCAGTGGAGTTGTCTGGTTTTCAGAGTGGGAGCTTGCAAATCCAGAAGATGGACATCGATCTATATTATGTCAACAAAGCATCATGATTATTATTTATTAAATATCTGTATGGCAATATAATAATTATGCCAATGCAGGAAGTTTCCCACTTGTAAAATTAATACTTGTGTGCACTGAATTCTGGAGATTAATCTGGAGAAGTTAGACAACATGGCATCACTCATTAAATTTTGGGCACTGCCAGCAAACAATGCCCCCTCAATATCAAAGAACAAACTCACTACATTTTAACAGTGTTGCAGATAACTCTCTCCATTTAATGTCATAGGATTTTATTATTGCATTAGTGAACTTGCCTCAAGCAGTTTCTAGGCAAAATTTTTACTGAGGTTCAAAAATATCAGAAATTTGTCAATTGACTTGACTAAATTTATTTTTTAAGTGTCATAAAATCAGTTTCAGCCCTGAGTAATCAGATGAATAGATTTTCTCCATAAATTGAAACTAAGGAGAACAATTCTGAAGATTGAGTGGCTAAAAGCTGGTAGCTGTTAAATAGTGAAAAATGAAGCAAAACATATAATGGAATAAACATAATGAAAGCTTTCAGAACATTAAAGAACATATGTATTTTGTATATACCTTCATCTTATTAATATTTGTGCTGTGTTTTCAAATCATTCCATAAACTGGAGATAATGCAGGACTATTACAGTTGTAGTCCTCAACTGAAAAGATCCTAAGCATCAACTAATGGTGTGGAAAACTACATGTAAACGTGGGATGGGGACATATTGAATTATTCATAATTAATTCCACTCAAGTTATGACCAGGGATGGAAGTATCTGTCAGCTTAATTTCTTCCTGTGTAAGTATATTCCCCATCAATCTGTGCAGCCAAGTTTATATTGTATTACCTTAGTCCAAAACAAATTTCTGGAAACAGAATACTGTATCAGATGTTTATGATACTATTTTTAAAAACTTCAACATTTCCCCTGTGGTCAATTAAATATAAGTGCTCTTAAAATATTCTTCAGTCATTATACTTAAATAAGAAGCTCCGGGCTTAAACCAAACAGATGTTCATTTTCAACATTATGGATCCTTAAGGATAACAGATAAGATTCAACAAGTTTGTGTTTAAGGAACATAACTGAAGAGTCAAATTGAAGAGTAATTGAAAATGGACTTCAAATTTTTTCAGTTTTCCACTCTTTTGGATTTCTGGTAAGAATTACCTGCCTATGTTGGATACAAGATTATTCAGGATGTGAAGAATATTTTTCTTTGTCAGAGTCATTGATGAAAATGTCAAAAAAGATGAGTACTCTGCATCTAAAATGAGAAAGGAACAATTGCCCCACTTAGATACAAAGCACAAGCACAATATATGATCACAAGAGACAGATTGAGTTGAATGAGTCTTGCCTTTACTCCATAAGATTAAATCACCAACCTTTGGAAAACAATGGGCAATCTCAGCTAAATCATATAATTTTATTTATTATTTCTACTGTTTTTGCATAAAGGCTGATTCATTATAATAGCTACATACAAAAGAGGCCAAGTTTGCTATTCCTGTTCCTGTTTATGTAGCCCTGTGGTATTCTTTTTCTACATTTTGCAATCAGTACAATTATTAAAAGGAAGAATGGATGATTTCTTACTGAGCTGTTCTAAGGACTTAGTAGCTTCCTTTATCTTTACTGTCTTTTATTTATTTACCTCACTCTATTATTTTATGAATAAATAATCTCCCTTAATAAGTCTGAATACTTTTAAGATTCAATAAGCATTTTCTTAGAGGCAAGGATCTTCTAAAAGAGGAATGAAATGGATGGGATATAAATTTAATAAATAAAAATAAAACATCAGTAATCTGAGGATACAATGTTTGCAATAATGTATCCATTTCCTCATGCAGCATTTTACATATTCTACAATAAAATACATATCCTGAGATAAACTGTATAAGTTTTATTAGCCCTGCCATCAATTAGAGACAATAATATTTATCTTAATAATAGTGAGCAGTCATAGCATAATTGTTATTTAAGATGTTATTTAAATTGTTATTTAAGATGTTATTTAAATTGTTATTTAAGATGTTATTTAAGATTCATAGCATAATTGTTATTTAAGGAGAAAAAGTTAATATAATTATCAAAATATTTAGGGATGATTAGATGGGCAATAATATCTGACTTTTGTTTTAAGATTTTCAGCATTAATTGAGCTTTTATTGTTCAGATTTCTTTGTAGATGTGAAATGCATAGACAAAGGGACAAAGAAATGAGTGTTGATTGATATTGTCCTTCCTATTAGAATTACAGAATGTACCGTAATAATGAAGAAAATAGAATGGAGAAATGAGACTATTATTACGGAATTCATCCTTCATGGCTTTGGAGATCTGAAAGAGATACACAATCTTCTGTTCATACTGTTTCTAATAATCTATATCATGACTATGGCTGGGAATCTTCTCATTATAGCCCTAATTGTGACTGACCAGCATCTCCACACCCCAATGTACTTTTTCCTAGGCAACTTGTCTTGCTTAGAGACCTGCTACAGCTCAACCATTCTTCCCAGAATATTAGTCAGCCTACTGAATGAAAACTACACTGTATCTGTGAATGGCTGCATTCTGCAGTTATGGGCTTTTGTTTTTTTAGCTGTTACAGAATGCTATCTCCTTGCTGCAATGTCTTATGATCGTTACTTAGCAATATGTAGACCCCTGCATTATTCCACACTTATGAATTTCAAAATATGTCTCCAATTAGTGGTTGGATCCTGGACTGGTAGTTTTGTGATAGACACAATATTGTTAACATTTATATTGAAGTTAAGCTTCTGTGGCCACAATTTGATAGAACACTTCTTCTGTGATTTCATTCCAATGATGAATCTAGCTTGCAGTGATGCAAGTCAGGTCAAACTTGTGTCAGCTATCCTAACATCTATCTCTACCCTACCACCATTCTTTTTAACCATAATATCATATGCTTATATCATTGCTGCCATCCTTGGAATTCCTTCCATCATTGGGAGGCAAAAGGCCTTTTCTATCTGCTCTTCTCACCTCATTGTAGTGACTATCTTCTATGGCAGTCTCACAATTGTCTATCTTTTGCAAGACAGTAATGAACTGAGAGAATTGAACAAAGTCTTCTCTGTCTTTTACACAATTTTAACACCACTGTTCAATCCCCTTATATATAGCCTGAGGAACAAAGAGGTGAGGGGAGCTCTGGGAAGGACAATTAGCAAATATACAACCTGCATACAAGTTCACTGAATTCTTATTTTCATTTAAAGAGAGAGAAATTATTCTCATTATATCATTAAAACCCTTTCATTTTATTAATTCAGCAGTATATTTCCTGTGATTTGGGTTCTGTAGATAAGTTGTTATACTGGTTGAATAAGAAAAAAATGTAGAAAAACTATTGACTTCTGTATAAGACTATTTGGGGAGAATAGGACGCTGCAAATCACCCCTCCTTGCACTAACTGTTTTTAAATAGTACTGTAAGTGGAGATTCTGTAATTATCATTTATAAGTATTAATCTTGTGCCTTAAATTTGGAATAAGTTACCAGGGAGCTCAGATAAGATCATAATTTATGTTTTTTTCTGTTTATATATATATATAAAACAGAAAAAAAACATAAATTTAGAATATATATATTCTAAATATATATCTTCTAAATATATATTTAGAAGATTTGTTAAATTATTTTATATATTATTCTGGTATCCCAATATAAAGAAATTAAAATTCAGTGTTTGCCTGTGCCCTCAATTTATCCCAAATGGTGGATTACTGTAATGTTTGAACCAAGGTGCCTAAAATATGCTAATTTAAAGAATGTATAAAATATTTAGGATCATCAGTGGAATTGAAATTTCTACTATGTTTTGAACAATTTAATTCATAAAGTTGTAACTGTGGTCACATGGTCATGATTTCTGATGCTCCCTGCCAGCTTCTCTCAAGCAAATTCAGCTGGGAATTCAGCAGGAAATTGGAAGACACTAACACTCCCAATTTTTCTTTGTTCACCAATGGCTGTTTTGTTTATATGTTTATATGTTATTTAAGTTTGCCTGCCACTATTACTCTTCTTCTGTTTATATATATGCTCTTTTTAGATGATCATGGGACAATCTAGCATGGTCACGCTAAAATTTAATGTTTACTCTGATCACATCAAATTGCATTATGTTTCACTCAAGCAATGATCACAGGGTTATCTAATATATTATTATTATTTATTTATTAAGCTTGAATGCTGTCTACCTCACTTATTAAGTTCAATCTGGAAAACTTTCCAAAATAACCACACAATAATAAAAACCAAAATAATTCTCTGCTTTCAAGTTTAACATGAAAAAAAGACAGAATAATGTATAGTGAAAAGAGGAAACAGTTTATGCAGTTCTATCTTAGAGTTCTATGTTTAAGGATGACATGCTAGCAAAGATAACATAACATCATCCCCTTGTTATTCTTCCTCCTCAAACAACTGATTAGGATATGAGGAAGGACTCAAAATAGATAGAATTCAGAAAGTTACCACATATTCTAATTAATATGATAGTTAGCTTATCAAATATCCATTCTCATAAATATCTCTCCAACTCTTCTCTAGCAGAATTATGATTATCTCTCACATTGTTTGTACATAGCACTTTTTTGCTTACTGACATGCAGTTAGTTATATACAGTTAGTTAATTATATAGTTAGTTATATAGTACAAAATTAAAATTCTAAATGTTATGATGCTCTGATCCCAGTGGAACTTCATTGTAGTGAAATGCAGCCATTTGATTTTTGAGAGGTAAGATAAAAAATGAGGTGGTAATGATGAATACTGTGGTTTCGTGTGTGGTACTGGAAACAGAATAAATTTGATGATACATTTATTCATCAGATTTATATGGCTTTGCATCTCATAAAAAGTGACTCTGAAATGCATAGAACAAAACCATAAAATAGAATATTTAAAAAATTATTATTTTTTAAAAATGCTAATTTCCATTCTCAACCTTTGTAATAGTCTTACCAACTCTTAAACCTTCCAGTTTAAATTCCCTTAGATAAATGTCCAAATTGTTGCATTTCTAAAATTATATCAAATAAAATTTCCTAAGGAATGATAATTTTCATTAAGAAATGCAAAGATGGGGTGGCATCCCAATGACACGGGTGCAGGGGAACAAGGATCCATTCCCCATACCCGATTTCTACCTTCTGGGGGGTCCAAAAGGACCAAGGGTCGCCTGGTAGAGGTGATGGGCCAAAGGGCGAAGCTTTGTAGATTGATCCAAAAACCCCTCAGGACCGGCAGGAAGAAAGGCTGGCCACAGCCATACTGCCAGCCAGAAGCTGCTGATCATCAGAGACAAAGAACACAAAATAAGCGGAAAGCAAAACAGTTGATCTGGGTGAGACAGCTTTCCTTACCTCTCTAAAAGTGAAAATACCAGTTCTGGAAAAAGCTCCCAAAAGTAAGAAATACTATACGGATGGGGGATTTTTCTTTTATTCCTCCCTCCAAACTATAAGCAGCAGTTTAAGCTTTAGGGGAAATTAAAGTGACTTATAATAACATTTTAAAGATAATTGAGGGACAGAAGAAGGATATCTTGGGAAACTTTTACATTTATATTTTCCCCCTATTTTTTGTTTAGAAACCATTGGATTATAACTTTGTAAACTTTTTAAAGTTTGGCTGGAATGGACATCTAATGACACCTAGTGGCAAAACTAAGAATTACATCTAGCCTTCTATCCTTAACCTTATCCACTTATTATGAGTAGAGCCTCAGAACTTGACTAGACACCCAGACACAGCTTACAGTTTAAACTCTGTAATATCCTTGGAATCTATAGTCCTGGAGATTGTGGCTGGAAAAGAGAAGAATGTTTTTGGGTTGCCTTTCCTTACAGGATGGATTACAATTAAAAATAAAAGTTGTTTTGAAGTCATCTGACTTCTCTGGTTACAAATACAGCTTGACCTGGAATTTTTACAAGCTGTTTTGAGACAAGTGAATAACAAGAAGCTTCTACTAGCAGAACACTTTGGATTACAATTTTGACACTATACTTTTTCCTTTTGTCCCTTTTGTTCTATTATTATTATTATTATTATTATTATTATTATTATTATTATTATTATTATCGATCATCGCATAGTCAGCCAGATGTTCAGACTGGATTTGGCATTTTGTCTATCTATCGAGTCCTTACCCAGGACCTGGGATAGGCAGATGTGGATGTTTGATGGTATTACAGATATCGTCGCAGGATGGAAGCAGTTCCTAATAAGGCTGCCTTTTGCAATTGACTAATAACGAATTTGTCAATGCCAATTGTGTTCAAGTGGTGCTCCAGTTGTTTTGGGTTATTATTATTATTTACCTCTCCTATTTATTAGGAGGCTATTGGATTACAAATTTTGATTTACTTGGTGGATTACAAAGTATGACTAAAAGATAAAGATGAATGTCCCAAATTTATCTAAAGCTGGAAAAAAAACTTTTGCTCCCTCTTCTGCTTCTGCAAGTCCAGTTTATCAGAGATCAATTGATACAATGCTCCAACAAGAAAAGGCTAACAACTTCCAGAAGGAAACACAAGCAACACTACAAGCAATCCAAGAGGCAATTGATACTCACATGGCAGCTACACAAGAAATCATGAGGAGATGAAAGGTGATCTTGATAAAATGAATTAAAAAAATAATAATTATGGACTCTCAATTCGAAAATTTTAAACATATGGTCTCAAAAAAATCAACAAATAATTGAAAAAATAGAAGATAAATCAACTGAGGTTGACCAGAAATTATAAAAGTTAAAAGATGAAAACCAGAAATTGATGCAAATAAATGGAGAATTAGAGGACTTGATAGCCCTCATGGAAATAGAAAAGGCTTCTTACTTCTTAAGATTCCAAAATATAATGGAAGACAAGGAAGAGGACCGTCTAGACCTGATAACGGAATTATTGGCAGATGCATTAGGAATTGGGAAACAGAAAATGGAAGGAGAATTGGATCAGATCTATTGATTCAATTCAAACTATGCTAGAAGAAATAAAGTTCCTAGAGAAATACACGTTAGATTTCTTAAAAGATCCATAAGAGATGAGATTTTGAGAAGAGTTAGAAATCAACTTCTGAAATACAAAGAAAAAGAAATCATAGTTCTCAAACAAATTCCTAGGAGAATAAAAGAATCCCAAAGAGAATATCAATTTTAGCTAGAAAATTAATTGAAAAAGGAGTGAATTTCAGATGGCTGATCCCAGAAGGGATTTTAATTTATTGGGACACGAAAAGATATAGATTGGGATGCCACTTAAAGCAATGCAATTCTATGATGACCACAAAGTGTTTATGGAAGGAGGTGATTTTGAATCTGATACAATGAGAGAAACAAAAAAACAGGAAGAGACATCCATAGAAGGAGCAGCTAAACCAAGAGAGGAAGAAGAAATTAAAAATACATATACAGATGAAGGGGCAAACCAAGGGAACAGAGACAGATAAGATCGACTAGAAGATTAAGACCTAGATATAATTGAAAGAGATGGAGAAAGAAAGTGGGATCCTGTCACTGAATATAAACAAACTGAATTCCCCCTCAAAAAGGAAAAAAAATTACACAGCTACAAGAAATAAATATAGATATATTACTTTTATTTCAAAATGACAACTATAACCATAATTTAAAACATTTGCTGATCCAGAAAATATTATCATCTTTCCTAAATATTAAAATATTGCAGCTTTTGAGAGGTTGGGTTGGAAATACTATGGGAAAAAATTATCTAAAAATGATACTATGAAATCAGTGATATCTTTACAAAGCCTTATCCTGTTGATTACAATGGCTCATAATGATCTGAGTGACCCCCTGTTAAAATTACATTTCCATGATAGTCTCTGCAAGAATCAGGAAAGCAATCAATTCAAAGGAAATTAAATTTGTTATTCCTAATAGCCTTGTTTCCATGACACATTTCATCTAGCCAAAAATAATTGGTCAAAAATAATTATTTTGAGAATAGACTATTTTGGAAAAAAGGGAAAGATGGCAAGGCCTCAAGACATAAGTATTCCTTACCTAGATACCTAATAGTAGGTATGACAGCACATTTTTTAGCCAGTGTTTTGCAAACCATATTATGTGGCCCTTGAATAACAGAAAGGCTTCATTTTTTCAGTTCTGCAGTTTACTTCATGTAGGTATGCAAAATGAGCCCAATGAATGGGCTTAGCTTCTTCCAAAGATGACTGACATGGAAGAATTAGTTTAAACTTGCACCTGCCTGTATCTGTTTCATAATAAATTTATTCCATTTCCATTCCATTAATTAACTGAATTTATTCTCTCTCTCTCCCCCTCCCTCCCTCCCTCCCTCCCTCCCTCCCTCCCTCCCTCTCTCTCTCTCTCTCTCTCTCTCTCTCTTCTCAGGGTTCTCAGTCATCAAGTTCATGGTTTTTCAAGAGGCAACTGGAAAGACCAATTAAAAAAGAACCATGACCTGGATGATTGATAATTTCTATAGACATTCAGCTATGTAGTTTGCAAGACATTCAAGATGTTCTAAGAAAGTAACTGCCAATTGCTTTCCTTCCTGTGGACACATTGGTTATGTGTGTATGTGTGTGTATGTGTATGTATAGTGGAATATTAAACAGATTAAAAATTATCTACAATTGTTTTAAGATAATTTTTAATCTATTTGTTGGCTGTTTCTGCCTTGAAATTACATTGTAAGTATTGTATGAAATTACATCATGTAAGTATTGGTATGAAATTACATCTCATACCAATACTTACATTGATATGAGAAATAATTTGTTTATGCTGTTTATCCAGATCAATAGTATAAACATTGTCCCTAAAAATAAAGAGAAATTAGTTTGCTTTATGCTAAACAAACTCTTTGGATTGTAGCATCTTTCATAGTTTTTGTTTATGTGTGCACTATTTGTATGTGTGAGTGATCCTTCCTTCCTTCCTTCCTTCCTTCCTTCCTTCCTTCCTTCCTTCCTTCCTTCCTTCCTTCCTTCCTTCCTTCCTTCCTTCCTTCCTTCCTCAGACAAACTGGGAATAGTTAAAAATGGAAAAGTGATAGTTTTCTAAAATTCTGGTAAAACAAAAACAAATTGAAACAAAAAACAAAACAAAATACTAAAATGTTTAGTCACTCTTATTGCCTGTGAATGTTTTGGTCAAACCAGAAGATACAGCTTGGATTTAGTTAGGCAATTTAGTGGCTCTACAGCAGGACTTTTCAACTTTTTCACAGATTGTACCACTTTTAGGATAAGGCAATATTTGAGTACCACTTAGCAAGGTGTCAAAAACTTGATGATAAAAAAAAGGGGGAACAAAATGATAAAATACAGGCAGTCCTCGACTTACAACAGTTTGCTTTGTGACTATTTGAAGTTACAATGGCACTGAAAAATGTGACTTATGACCATTTTTCATACTTAGGACCATTGCAGCATCCTCAGGATCACATGATTTACATTTGGATGCTTGGTAACTGATTCATATTTCTGATGATCACATGGTCACGTGATCCCCTTTTGCAATCTTTTGACAAGCAAAGCCAATGGCTGGGAGTCGCTTGTGGGGGGTTGGGGCTGTAGGGGGGATCCAGGGGTCTCCAGTGGAGGGGGTGGGACTGAGGTGGGTACCAGGGCATGGTCCACCAGAGGAACCTTACCATCCCTCTTGGGCCATGAGGGGGACTCCCAGAGAGTGGCTTGGGCTGCCCAGAGCCCTGAGCAGCGGAGGGCAAGCACCCAGTCTGGCCCTTAAGCTCCCAGGGCACCAGGATCCTGCAGTTCAACCCAGTCGAGCCCCACTTTCCTGAGGGGGCAATGGCTGTGCTTACCTCCTCCTTGGTTGCTGCTGATGCTGTGCTCACTCTCCTTGGCCAGGTTGGTCATGGTGGATGCAGGAGGGCAAAGTGGGTCAGAAGGAGGCCCACTCCCTCTCCATGCAAGGAAACTTGATTTTGTAATCAAAGCATAATTTGCGATAGGATGAGAGACCACCAGGTTAGGCCAGGAGGAGGGGGCAAGGGGATGGCAAAAGCAGCAGGGATGGCAAAAGCAACAGGGCTACTGGTGGCCAAGTGCTAAGGCAGGACTACCTTCAGAGCCTCCCTTCCTCTCATTATAACCTTCCTTCCTTCCTTCCTTCCTTCCTTCCTTCCTTCCTTCCTTCCTTCCTTCCTTCCTTCCATCCTTCCTTCCTTCCTTCCTTCCTTCCTTCCTTCCTTCCTTCCTTCCTTCCTTCCTTCCTTGTTCCCTTTTCTTTTTTTCCTTCCCTCTGCATTTTTCTTCTTCCCCTCTTTCCTTCTTTTTCCTCCTTGCTCTCTTCCCCTATTTCCTTCTTTTTCTTTGTCTTTCCTCTTTCCCTTTCTCCTTACCTGTCCCTTCTTGGATGCTCAGTTGCAAAAGGGGAAACATTTCTCGATGCCTCCTTGGCTTGTGATCAAATGCCACCTTTGCTATTAGTTTGTGGCCACAAAAGTTTGAGAAAAATCAGGCTCAATTTGTCCTGTACTTGTATTTAGTGGGGACATCTACAGACAACAGTACAGCAAAACTGTAAAAATGGTGGCTGTGATAGTTGATCAGAGCTCCTCCATTTTTTATGTGCAATAGCTTTAGCATTTAGGAACAGAAGTAGCTTAGTTGCTTTTCTATTAATACATAATCCTTAAAAGGGCTCTCTTGTAGGGACACTGCCTGGTCTAACTGGTCTGGGGAAATATAGCAAAGAAAAATATTTTCCCCACTCTGCTTTGTCCTGTTTTCCCCACTGGAAATGACTGTTAGCAACACACAAGGAGGGGATACTTTCCTAAGAGCTCACAATTCAAGAATACCAATGTTAACTTGGATTGCCAAAAAAGTTCTGTCTGTGACAAAACAGAACACAAAATTGCTTTCTCCTTTGAACTGGGACATTTCTAATCAAGTTACCTTTCGTCCCTCCCTCCTTTATTTATTTATTAGTAAAATTTATATGCCGCCCAATCCCTAGGGACTCAGGGCAGCATACAAAATTAAAACAACAAGTATAACAATTAAAAATGAATACATTCACACAGCATGTCCCAATCGAATCCCTCCCCCTGGGGACATCAACCCCAGGCCTGCCGGAACAGGAGAGTTTTAATAGCTTTCTTGAAGGCTGGCAAGGTAGGAGTAGTTTGAATCTTGGAGGGAAGTTGATTCCACCACGTCGGAGCCACCACAGAAAAGGCCCTTCCCCGAGGGCCCACCAGCCGACATTGTCTGGCCGACGGGACCTGAAGGAGGCCCAATCTGTGGGACCTCACCAGTCTCTGGGAACTATGCGGCAGTATGCGGTCCTGTAAGTAACCTGGTCCTAAGCCATGAAGGTCTTTAAAGGTGACAACCAACACCTTGAATTGCATCCGGAAACCCACAGGAAGCCAATGCAGCTCGCAGAGGATAGGTGACACGTGGGTGTACCTTGGTGCACCCACAATCGCTCTCGCGGCTGCATTCTGAACCAACTGCAGCCTCTGAAAGCTCTTCCAGGGTTGCCCCATGTAGAGCGCATTACAATAGTCCAGTCTTGAGGTGACAAGGGCATGAGTAACTGTGAGTAGAGCCTCCTGGTCCAAATAAGGCCACAGCTGGTGCACCAGGTGAACCTGGGCAAAGGCCCCCATGGCCACAGCCTATAGATGTTGTTCTAAATTTAGCTGTGAGTCCAGGAGGACACCCAAGTTGCGTGCCTGCACTGAGGGAGGTAAATTCCCCCCCCAGGACTAATGATGGACCATCAGAATGATCTTGGGGGGCAAGATCCAGAGCCACTCGATCTTGTTGGGGTTGAGTCTAAGCCTGTTCACCCCCATCCAGACCCTCACATCTTCCAGGCACCGGCACATCACGTCGACTGCTTCACTGAAAGGACAGGGGTGGAGATATATAATTGGGTATCATCCTCATACTGATGATACCTCACCCCTTGTCGCCGAATGATCTCACCCAGTGGTTTCATGTAGATGTTAAAAAGGAGGAGGGACAGGACTGAGCCTTGAGGCATCCCATAATCGAGGTGTCTAGGGGTCGATCTCTGTCCGCCCGCCAACACCAACTGCGACCTGTCAGAGAGGTAGGAGGAGAACCACTGCAATAAGGTGCCGCCCACCTCTCCGAGACGACGCAGAACGATACCATGGTCGATGGTATTGAAAGCCGCTGAGAGGTCAAGAAGCACCAAGATAGAGGAATGACCCCTATCCCAGGCTTGCCAGAGGTCATCGGTCAGTGCGACCAAAGCAGTCTCAGTGCTGTAGCCGGGCCTGAAGCCAGATTGAAAAGGGTCCAGATAATTGGTTTCATCCAAGGATCGCAAAGAGTTGGGACGCCACCACCTTCTCTACAACCTTCCCCACAAAGGGGAGGTTGGAGACAGGACAAAAGTTCTTCAAAACAGCTGGGTCCAGGGAAGGTTTCTTGAGGAGGGGCTCACCACCGCTTCCTTCAAAGGTTGCGGGAAAGACCCCTCCATCAAAGAGGCGTTGATTATCGCCTGGAGCCAGCCTTGTGTCACCTCCTTACTGGCAGAAACCAGCCAGGAGGGGCACGGGTCCAATAAACAGGTGGTGGCATTCATCGCCCTCATGTCCTTGTCCACTTCATCAGGGATCACAGGCTCAAACTCGCTCCAGATAACATGAGTAAGACCAGCCCCCGGCATCTCGGCTGGCACTGCCCAGTTGGAGTCCAGGTCCCTCTGAATCTGAGAAATTTTGTCCGAAAGAAACTGAACAAACTCCTCAGTTCTCCCCAGGAAGGATTCCTCCGCCTCCTCCACTTTAAGAAGGGAGCGGGTCACCCTAAACAGGGCGGACGCAATAAGTGCAGAAAAGTGAACACTAAATAAGTCCTAAGATAGGCTCTTAATAGTGATCGGTCAGATTCAGAGTTACTGGCCCTTCAACGTCGCTCTAGACATCTCTTGTGGCGTTTCATCTCCCGGAGCTCCTCAGTAAACCAAGGTGCCCTCCGGGGACCACTACCACAGAGAGGTCGCAAAGGCGCAATTCGATCCAGGGCCCCGGACGCCACCTCATTCCTGGTGCCCCCTCTGCTGAGTGCAATAACAAAAGCTTCTCTTATTTCTTCCATTCTTTTCCTCTCCAATGTCACAATATGGGGCTGCAAGGAGTGAGATTCTCCCCCATGCATGCACAAATACAGACAAATAAACACATGCATGGATCTGGGAGAGGCTATCTGAGAACCATGCAGAGACCCTTCAGGCACAGAGTCAATGACAGGTGGGAAATTGCAGCATGACAAAGAGGACTATATCATAAACTGAGAGCACCCAATACATAAATTAGTTATATGTAAAGCACTAAACTCCTCCACAGGCACTCCATCCACTCATTGATATGGATATGTGAATGATACCTGGGTCAAAATTAAAACTCAGGAAGTGGAAGCATCCAAATTACATCAGTACTATGGACAGCTACATTAAATTCAGATGGGAAGGTGTTGAGGAAAATAATCTAGCTTTCCTGGTCTGTGCAGTACCGATCACACAGAGACCAGTACTTACCTTTTGATTCTCACTACCCACTGGACCACAAACTGGGACTCATGAAAACCCTATCACTGAGCTGAAGCTTTGTTCATCAGCAAATGGGCAAAAGAGAAAGAACAAAAATACATCAAGAAAACCCCACAGAACCTGTGGCTACTCTAATCGGGCCTTCATCAAATCCACAAAAAGAGCATCCTAACAATAGATAGAAAAGAAGATATCAGCAAACATTCCAGATATTGCAGGAATATGAGAAAATCTCAGGAGGATTTTCAACAATACAACATACTTGCATATTTTAAATTCAGGAATAATAAAGATAGAAACTCGTTCTCCCCAAGGACAAAACACTTAGACACAAACAGAACAATGTTGTATATGCAATGGAGTGCATCAAGACACATGCAGACCTGTACATTGGGTAAACTACATAACCACTTCACAAAAACATGACATAACACAAGAAAACAAACTTATCTCTACAGGATTCAGCAGTATGTACATCTGAAAGACAAAGGTTAATCTTTTGAAGGCAGCAAGTTTCATATACTGGAAACAGAACCACTGGCATGAAATAGGAGTTAAAGAGACTATCCATATTAAAACTGAATAGCCCTCCCTCAACTAAGAAGGAGTGATACCTGTTTATAATGTGTCCTTTTAGCGGTCCCCAGAAAGTTCCACAGCTGTTTGCACTCTGATTCAGATGACTCCAAAGATACAGATCAATCCTCCAGTGGCATCAATATTTCTCAGAGAGCTAATGAATGATCCTCAGAGTGCTAACCATTGGATGATGAATATAAATATGTCCATTCCCTACCAGTTACTTAGAATTGAAGAAGCTTCTTGAATAAGAAATGAAATGTTTTCAAATAAAAAAAGCCAAAAATCCCTAAGAAAGTCCAGTTGCCTTTTGAGAGAGGAAAAAAAAAAAAACACGTTAGGACAACCATGACATAGATGATTGAAAATTTCCATAGACATTTTGCTTTTATACACTTTTGTAAACAAAAGTACATGATCATTAGCAAGCAGTAGACAATAAGCAAAAAAGTATCCACATCCCTGTTATAGGATGGTTTATTAATAAAATGTTACAGTCCTCACTCTTCTGTTTCTAACTGATAGGCTGATAATTAAGTATGCAGCACTTTCCAGTTAATTTATCCAAAAAGAAACACATTCTAACTAATAAGTTTACAAAAGAAAGAGGCTCATCCTTGATTCTACCACTGCCCTTCTTCAGGACAGCATACATTCTTTGATAAGGCTATTGTGCAGCCTTCCAGCCTTTTATTCATCAGAATGAAGGGGTTAGAACAAGTTGAGGCCCCAGAGCTACTTCATCCTCATAGTTAAGTCACCAGGCTATAAAGTGAGAGACAGTGAGTTCAAGTCCTGCCTTAGCCATGAAATCCAGTTGGGTCTTTCACTCTCTCTCAGACCAGCTCACCATACAGAGTTGTTGTGAGGAAAATAAAAGGAGGAAAGAGTGTTGCATATGCTCATCACTTTGAGTTATTTGTAAAAATAATAAAGGTGGGACATAAATTAATAAATAATCTCTTTTTTCATGTTCCAGATTTACACTCGATAATACTTATTCAAAAGATGTCAGCTGCAGCCCATGATGATTAAAAGTCCAGGATAATTCATAATGGAGAAACCAAAAAAGTAATACTAAAAGGTGGTAGTAATGTCATTTAGTTATGTTGAAAGAAAAATGATCAGGTCCAGTTCCAACCAATAAAATGGAGGCTAAGATGCTGGAAATAAAATGGAGGCTAGCTGTTTGGAAAGAAGGTTTAATGATGAGCAAAATGAACAACAGCATGCAGTTCTGGGACAGCTAACAAAATGGAATTGAGGGAGGGTAGATCTTTATACCTTCTTTGGGCTTTGTGCTTGAAATGTCTCTTGTGAAATGTACTATGATCTGTGCTTGAGTGTGCTCTTTTGGTATTCTAATTTTGTTGCCTGACTCCCATTGTGGCTGGGAAGTACTGTCCTGTCCTTGGAACTGGATGAGGGAATGTAATTTCTTAATCTCATCATCCATGAGGGCTGAAGGTGTTTTGCTTATGAATAATGTATCCCAGTCTTTCTGAATAGATTACCAAATTTCCATTTCTAAAAATTGGCCTCCTCAGTTTTCTTAGTTTGAAGCTGTTTTTTTCCTATGGCAGGGAGATTGGAGCTGCTTTCTGCCTTTGTTAAAATTTTACTCCATTTCTCCTTTAGGGGAAATATTCTATCCTGCCTTTTTTAATTCCCCCCAAAATATTTTATTTTCTAGGGGAGGTGATGCTGACTTCCTACAATTAGATGAACAATCATTTTAGCACTGAATATTCTTGGAAGAACTGTGTCATCTATTTTTTGTTAATAAGTTATTTTCCTCATAAGCTATATGTTTCTATCCACTTAAATGAAAGTGAAAGTTGGAAAAGTCAGTTAAAAATAGGGAGTAGGGTTTCTTCGGAGATAAATATGATGAAGAACTTTGCATTTGCCTTAGTCATGATGTAATTAGAATATAATACTTTAATATTTATCTGAATGAGGAAGTATATTTGATAAAACAAGAAGAAGTAGGATCAAGAATAAATGGGCAATAGATGAATAAAGATTAAATAAAAATGAATAAAAATGACATTGGGGTAGCTTAGTTATAGATAGAGAATGAAGCAGAATCAAATCTCAAAATTTATTTGCATGAAGGCAATGAATTAAGAACAAACTGAAGACTGAGAAAGATTTGCCTGTATGGAGTTGATGAGACTGTGCATCATGACCCTATCGGATCCCAATTTGGGGGAGGAGGAGGAGTTGGAACTGGGACCTTCCAATGTACATGGCATGTCTCCCTCAAAATGTTTGGATAGGCCAGGGCTGAGGACGATACTCATTGTTGAGGCATTGGGGAGGTGATTGAGTGGATAAAGAGCTCACAGACATGGGGGAAGATCAGCTGCAGACAGGAAATTGTGATGAGAGGAAGCAGATCCCCTCTGCCTCCCCCACTTGATCCAAGGGCACAAAGAGTAGAATGGAGGCAAGCTCAAAGGAGGTTTGTGAGGCTGCTTGGGAAAAGGTCACTCCAGCCCTCCTCATAAGGAACACCTGGTTCCTTATTTGTCGGGAACAATTTTTTGCTTTGGCATACACTACCCTGGCTTTGGAAAAATTCAGACTTGACTTGTGTTTCTTCCTATGCCTTGCCTTGTGCCTTTGTCTTGTAGACTAGCCTTGTCCTCTGGACCTTTCCCCAGGAGCATGCACCTTCTCTTTGGACTTCCTCTCTGCCCTTCTGAACTGATTCTGTTGCTTACTGGCTTTTGTTTGTGGGACTGAGTGTGGCCGCCCTCAGGAAGTGTGGAGTGGAGACTTACCAGCTGTTGTAGTGCCATTTGCTATGGAATATGACAGAGCAATAAAGGACTCTATTGAAGCCCTCCTCTGCCTAGACAACCTGCTGTTATGGTGCTTTTTCTTTATATAAGTGGGTTTTCCAAAATTAGGATTTTAGTCAATAACTACATTTTCATTTAACAATACCATTCAATAGGAAAGACATGCTTATGTATGATTTATTACCAACTGATAACAATGAAAGAAATTTGGGAAAATAGGTCATGCAGTTCAATTGAGGTTGAAAAAGGCATCAGTGAAGGAAAAAAATTACTTATATTCCCACAGAAAGTTCTCAACACTTCAAAATTTAAAGTTCAATTAAATTATGAAGCCTTCATTCATACGGAAGTACTTTCTGTAAATAAGCAAGAAATATTTTACTATGGAATATTATACAGTGGGCAATAAACATTGCTGTTCTTTAGAGAAAGAGAAAATCTGGATTTCTTCAATAATAGTACCAACAAGAGTCAAATTATTTAGGAAAATAGTTTGGCCAATTTGGAACTCCCTACCACATCTTAGCATAATTAGACTAAGACAGATATCTAGGAATCATGAAAAGTAATTGTTTCATAAAGAATTGACTAAATTAAAATTAATATATTTTTAAAATGTAAATATATGATTTAAGTCAGGGGTGAAACTTGCAATGTCACGTGATGTATCATGACACATCACAACTTTTTTTCTATTGTCAGCAATGGGGTGGGCGTGGTTTTGCCATGATGCATCCAACCTGCAGGTCAGCAATTTGACATCCCTGATTTAAGTGTAAATTAAATCATAATGATATTGTTGCAAAGTTTCTAAAGATTCAGTATTGAATCACTATTATGCTTTTCAAGGAAAAGTAATGCTTTAAAACTAAAAAAACCCACCCAATCTTGTTACTGTAAACAAACAAAAGGTTTTTTGTTGGTTCTGCAATGAAAAAAATAAATTTAAAATTAAAATTTGGGACAAATTTTTGCATACAATCACAGTTACACAGCTAATCACACTAAGCTGTACC
This sequence comes from Crotalus tigris, assembly GCF_016545835.1. Taxonomy (NCBI): domain Eukaryota; kingdom Metazoa; phylum Chordata; class Lepidosauria; order Squamata; family Viperidae; genus Crotalus; species Crotalus tigris. The sequence goes on from NW_024097294.1 coordinate 226,444, forward strand.
ATATTTCATTTCATTTTGATGCATTCTACAAATCCAAACTTTGTGGTTTGTAATATATGGTTTATGGCTCAGTGTGTTGTATGAACTCAATGAATTGCAATTGATATGATAAACCATGATCAAATACACTTAAAGCTATGAAACAAATGCCTTTAAATCTTTAAACCATCTGAATCAATTTGTAAACAAAATTTACAATACCAAACACTAAATCTTCTTAGAAGAAGAATCACCCTGGCCAGCTATGCTAACTTTTCTTGGATGTTAATCTTGACTCATGTAGCTCATATAGTTGCTTTAAATAAGCAAATATAAAACCTTAAAAAAATGTCCTTTGATAGTTACACTCTTTGATTTCACAGAATGTTTTATTAATCCTCCCAAACAGCAGCTTTAACTGAACATTAACTAAAATTACCTTTTCATTATGTTCCTAGAATAGTTTGAATGCACAGTACACAAAAATATTAATTATCTTATCTTAATTCTTTGTACCAGAAACATAATAAGAAAGATACAAGGTATACTAAAAAATAGAACACTATTTTAGTTGGGGGGAAAAAGATGAGTATTCCCATGGGTGATAAAATTTACCATAGGTTCCAGCTATTCCAATTTCAAAATGAATTTAATTCTCAGGAAATATTTATGACTGCTGAATAATGTTTACTATTTCATCAGTAAATTGTTAAGCCTATCTAGCTTGGCTTTATTCTATTTTCTATCCTTTGAATTGTTCCATCATGCTCTGTACCAATCATCCTTATCCTGAAACAGCTTCTAAAGATCATACTAATGGCCTGGAATGGAATCTCTTCTCTATTGAGTGTTGCATGACTGATCAAACAAAATAAATCAATGTTTACTTTGTGATGTCTTCAATATGTAATTCATTGCCAAATAAGGCTCATCTGATATCATTACTTCAGACATTTAATCATTCTTAACATTTTCAGTTTTTTTTAAAAGCCTTAGCTTTCTTTTCACTGGGTTATTGTTTTGCAAAAGACTCTAATTGAAACTGGGATTTTAATCATTTGAAGATATTTCAAGGCTCTTGATTTCATAGAGATCTGTAGATGGGAGGGAAATAGGAATAAATGATGAAATGTATTGTGACATGATGAAAACCATGTGTCTTATGTACTTGGTATGACATCAGAATTCAAGTATGAAAGGTTGATATTTGCACTGAGATATCACAACACATGTTTTTCATAGTCATTGTCAATGCTGCAAATACTGTATATTCTTGCTTTGACAATATGCAAAACTGTCTGGTAATTACTGGGTTAATACATAGCTTAGAGTGGGGGGGGAAGCCCGGGAAAGAAAGAGGAAGTAAACTTTTGACCTTCACATTAATTGGATAATGTGACTTGTGACTGCAAGACAAGGGAGGAGTTTAGCAAGAAAAGATTGATGCCAGCGAGAGGAAGTCAGATTCTGGCATCAATACGTCCATGATGGTGACTGGCAAAATTGTAGCTCTGTAATAAAGACTTTAGGAAACATGCCTGAAAGTTCTTTAAGTGCTTCATTAGTCGGAACCTGTGACAGTCATGACATCATGATTAGTATCAGATAATATCGCATTGCACTTGTGTTAGAAGCACTGAGGTCAGTGGTAGGATTTAGCTGGTTTGCACCAGTTCAATAGAACTGGTAGGTAATTTTTTGTTGCCCATGCCCAGAATGGACTTTCGGAAGCAGCATCCATACAGAGAACCAGTTGCGCACATATTTGAATCCCATCACTGGCTGAGGTGTTTCCAGGTTGAAAGGATTAGCTGATGACATCACTGTTGCCTGGGGGAGGCCCAATTTCAGGTCCTTTCATGTCCCTAGCACAAGCTGGAGTGAAAGATGGGAGTTCTTGAACATGGGCTTGCTAACCTCCAACTCGGTGTCCTAACCACTCAAGCCACCATACTCCCAAATATCAGATACATAACAGTTTCAATTTTTATCAAATGTAGATATAAATAATAATTTAATTAGCATGTTATTCACTTTTTATGTAATTTATTTATAGACATTACCAATGATTTCTGTAGAACATGTATTTCAGTTTGCTAGGATAGCATAATAACCTTTAATAACTTCATTTAGTACTCCATAAGAGTCTTAAATTACTTCACACATTAATCATAACCATTAATCTACCCACTAGTATTTTCCTGTAAAGATCAATTGGACATGTACTTTGCTTTAACATCACATTAAATTAGAAAGGCCTGTACACTATGTTCTATCCCACTTAACATATCTGAGACTTAATTAAACCTTTTCCATTATGCCTCATTACAGCTATTGATGTAGTTTTTATAAATAAGGGCCAAAGATATTAGAAGATTTGTACTGAAGTTGAAAAGAAAATTAAAATGTTTGGCATTAGGGAAGGAAAAGTACAGCCAGACTAATTACCAAAAGGTCCAGAAATTGAAATTCTACTTTGTAGCTTGCTGTTGGATGAAAAAGTAGGTGTTGCTGAGAAAAAAATAAGGCTTTTGAGATAGAAAAATGTGAGATTTGGATGGTACAGCTATTGGACAGTACATTTCACAAGAGCCATTTGTCTGAAATGGTATAGGGTTTCCTTCCTGAGCAGGGGGTTGAACTAGAAAACCTCAAAAGTTCCTTCCAACTCTATTATTGTTATTAGTCAGAGATGAAGAAGTTTCTTGGGTGAAAAGCAAAATGGCTTCAAAAGAAACACAAGAAAGTCCAAGTGCCTCCTGAAAAAAGAACTGTTGGGTTGTATCTATTGGTTAAGAGGGTAAAAGGGAAGATGCTATGTGTAATTGAAGAGTTCTTTCATTAGACTGGAGGAGTTTAGAATGTTGTTTGCAAGATTTTAGGTACTCCCCGGCAACTCTAATTCTACAGTTCCATGTTAATTATGTTGAAAAAAATATATGTTGAAACTAATTTCAACATACAGTTTTATATCCTCCAGCTTAATTGTACAAATGGGTTCATTTCATCACAAGCATTTTTTGCTGTTGTTTCAAGCTTCCTTATTTAAAATTTGAACCATGATCTTTATCATATATAATAACATTTAATATCTGATTTTAATATAATTCAAATTTGTTTTTTTAAATATAAGTAAATATCTCAGCATTTTGATGCTGCTGTTTTTAACAAGTAAATTAATTAGAAAGCAGATTTTAAAAAAGTATATGAATCTAACAAATATTTGAAGCACATTGAACAATAATGTATATACAGATGAAACATTTAAGTTGTTACAGAAATTCTCTGTTATTGGAATACGTAATAAATAAATATTGTCACTTACTTTGCAAAGCCATATATATTTACGAGTATTTAAGTCTTGCTCATAGTTATCATTAAACAAAAGAAAAAAATGACATTGTGTGAACCATTGTACTGACAGCTTAATTGCAAAATGCAAATATAATCTGAAAATCAGTTTGAAAAGTCAGATATGCAAAAATAAGAGAATTCCATGACAGAACTGTTGCCTGTCCTCTAAAAATGAAGCATTATTTTAATTCATTGCAAAATTCCTATTAATTACCATATTATTTTATTGGTAAAGAAGTACCCTTTTCAACCTTTTTATCTTGAAATAATTTTTAGGTCTTGCATGAATTTAGTGTGATATGGCATACTAAATTATATATATATATATATTACAGTGCTTTACAGATTGACAGTGACTTTCACAGAACCCTATGATTCTGTAGAACTGCAGTTGAGAAAAGATGCAATAGGGGTTCAAGAAAATTGTTTTTGTAAGTCCCAGCAGCTATAGAATTCTCTCATTTGAACAAATGCAGCATCTGAAATATTCTCATTTAATCTTTAATATCCTTATAATATTTGGGCTGCAAAATTAAAATGTCCACTAAGTGGCAGCAAAAAGTCATTGGACCTCTCTGCTGCTGTATTGTCATTTGAATTGTTGCAGCAATCTTTGTCTCAGAGGACACTTTAGTCATAGTCAGTGGACCTTACTCAAAGAGTTTGCCAAAAAGTGACTGTGATAATAACTATGTTAATACAGGAAGGGTTAAGCAGTGGGAGTAGGATTGGCTTAACTCCAAATGTGCTAGCCATATTTCCTTTAGTAACTTTGCTTGGGAGAAAAGGACGGAAAAACAGTTATATCTGTGAGCCCTGGAATACATTTGTCTGCATATTAATAAGAATGTACAATTCCTGACCCTCTATCCATCAACACAAGTGCTTTTGAAATGGACAACTTTACCTTCCTTAAATAAAGACTATTCAACAGGATCTACTGTGGCACTTGGCTGCATACTTTTTTTAAAAAAATCCTTTTAAAATATCTTTTTTTCAGAAAATTAAATACTCAGCAAATGCTGCTGCTATTTATTGAATCAAATTTGGACCCTTCTAGGAATGAATCCAAATCCCCTGGCCAACAGTGCTACTGAGCATATTTATTTTTGAGGGAGGAAAAAAACAACAACCTTCATACGTCAATAAGAAGGCAGATTTTTTAAAAGTGGAAGCTGTCATTTCTCAACCGATAGGTCAACTATTTCCTCTTTTTCATTATTTTCTGTGTTAAAAGCAGCACAGGTATTCTTTGGAAGTATGCAGTCTATTGTAGTATTTCCTGATTGTTCCAAGTATCATTGCAATAAAAGAAAAGCTTCACTAGAAGAGAGCTCTATTCTTTTCCAAGTAAAGCATTATTATGAAACAAAAGGGGAAGAAACTCCAAGTGTGGTGTACATTTTCGAAAGAAAATGTAATGATTGATAAGTACAACCTGAATGAAAACATCTGCTGCTAAATGATTAGACTATATATGTAAATGGACTGGATATTTATAGTTCTACCTGTTCCCAAAGCAGAATGTTCATTACCAGCTATATGGTTTTTTTTTTTTTTAAATGAACCAACATAATGTAAGAGGTTTGGTGGTGCAGTGGTTAGAATGCAGCATTGCAGGCTAACTCTGCTCACATTGCCAGGAATTTGATTCCTTCTATCCTGACTAGCTCAAGGTTGACTCAGCTTTCCAGCCTTCCGAGGTTGGTAAAACGAGGACCCAGATTGTTGGGGACAATATGCTGATTCTGTAAACTGCTTAGAAAAGCCTGTAAAACACTGTGAAGAGATATAAGTCTAAGTGCTATTGACAAGTGCTATTGCTAATTAAAGCAGAGACAATAGAAAAGGGGAAATACATACTTATCTATTTTATCACCAATTATTTCTCTCAAAGATATTAGACTTAACTTTGTTCCAGCTTTGTTCTCATTAACCCATTCACAGTATGGATCTCTAGAGGCAAGACAGACACTTAAGAAAGAAGAAAAAGAGAATTCACTCTAAAAATATTTTATTGTCCTTTTAATACTTGGCTTGATTCTGAAAAAAGGAATGGATTTGAGTAAATATTGACAAAAGTTACTTTTTGCATGGATGATGACGCTCACAGCTTCCAATAGAAACTCTTATTATACAGCCACCGAATACTACATAAATGACACTTTCACTCTGTGTGTCTGGGCACCTGATTTGAAAAACAAAAGAATTCTATCATTAATGATTAATTTGAAAATATTTTTAAATCTAGTTTTTTTTCCAGAACAAAGAATATTTAATTAATCTTATCATACAAAATAAATGTTGGTAATTTTTTGTTAAATAAGAACAACTTGGATTTGGATTATCAGCTAGTTTTCTATAAACAGAAATTCAATATTGTACCATATATTCTGGCGTATAAGATGACCGGGCATATAAGATGACCCCCAATTTTTGAGAAGATTTTCAGGGTTTAGAAAGTCGTCTTAATGCCGGAAAATATGGTACAATATTGAATTTCTGTTTATAGATGAGCACAATAGGAGCTCCATTCCTTTGCTTCTAGAAAGCGAGTGTTGCCCACCACTGCTTCCCTAATGCTTCCTGAACTCAGCTGGTATTTTTTCCCCATATATTTTATTGATTTTTTAAAAACATAAATCACTTAATAGTTGGTAAAAAGTGTGTTTGCTGGGTTTACATTTGTAAAGAAAAATCATTAACAATTGGTTTCTATAATCTATAATCCACATAGTACATTTAGTTGATTTCCCCTTTTCCCCAAAATGTCTTCTTTGCAAACCTTGAAATAATATAGTTCTTATTATTTTGATAAAATATATTTAATCTTTAAATATTCCATTTAATGTGCCTAGTCATCTAATCCTTTAGGTCTTATTCAAAACATTTTTTCCTTTTTTATATATTATAATTTCCCTAAATTCAGACACATTTAATTATCTAAAACATTTCCTTTATCTAGGCCATTTCAGCAGTATTATATTACTTATATCAAGAAATAAAATAAAAGGGGGGGAAAGCATACAGTATTATTTAAGGAATTCATCTCTCTTAGAATGACATATGTATTCAGAATCTTTTCTGTTTCTTTAACCATATTCAAACAAATGTTTCTTTTTTAAATATTCTCTCTGGTGGATCCCATCATCTATTTTCTTAATTTTCACTTTGATCTTTTTCCTTTGACCAGTATCTTTCTTAATCAATGTGATTTGCTGAATCAAAAAGTTTTTCCATATATTCATGACTGCTGCTATAGGTATAAGAAGTAAATCAAATGTTTCTTTTTTGTGTAGATGTAATGTCCTTAATTTATATAGCTTACTGTTTTCTACTATTTAATTGCTTTTCTTGAAAAAGAATAAAGTGATGGGCGATGTAGAAAAATGGGATTTTTGTATGCTTTGTCCTGTTAGTGCTTATTTCTGTAAAAAAAAATAGGGCTGGCCATTAGGGGGCAGATTGGTTTTAAATTCAGAGAACAGCTACCCGTATATTCCGGCGTATAAGATGACCCCCGACTTTTGAGAAGATTTTCAGGGTTTAGAAGGTCGTCTTATATGCCGGAAAATACGGTAGATGCAGGTGACACCAGTGCCTGACCTTTGAATGCAAAAACAAACATACTGGATATCTATCACATCCAACATTTTATCTTGTGAGGAAATTAACAGCTGACATTCAATATTTTGCCTTTGAAATAAAAGCTTACTGGAGAGTGACAATATAAAATAATTACATTCTTAGTGAAAGAGTTACAAAATAGGATATTATCTTCCTCTATTATTCTTTCAAGAATATTCAGTGAAATATGTGTTATGGAGATTGCTGAATGAAAGAATAGGCTTTGTATTTGGCTTATTACGAACCATTTATAAAAAACCCTTTAATTTATGCCTTCTATGGCCAGCATAATCAGTGTACTATGGTTTTCATATAACAATTAACACCAATATTCTAGGCATGCAAAGAAATTAAAGTGGGCATGCTTTGCTATATTCTCTCTTTCTTAGAAATGATGGTAGTGGTTTAGTTCACATGCACATAGCATCTTTCAGATAAAAGGATCTACTTGATTTTTGAGGATAAAATCAGGACAGTATTGTAAAAGAATGAGTTTACAGTAGGAGAAAAACTAATGAAATCTAATTGAAGTATTTGATAAGCAATACAGGTAGTCCTCAATTTACAACAGTTCATTTAGTGATTGTTCAAAGTTACAACAGAACTGAAAAAGTGACTTATGACCATTTTTCACATTTATGACCAGTGGAGCATCTCCAGGGTCACATGATCAAAATTTGGATGCTTGGAACGTGGTTCATATTTATGACAGTTGTAGTGTCCTGGGTCAAGTGATCACCTTTTGTAACTTTTTAACAAACAGAGTCAATAGGGAAGCCAGATTCACTTAACAACCATGTTAAAACTTAATCACTATAATGATCTACTTAATAGATGGTTATAACTGTGATAAGAGAGATTGCAAAAGAGGGCAAAACTCACTTAACAAACGTCTCATTTTGCAACAGAAATTTTGGGCTCAATTGGGGACGTAGGTTAAGGACTACCTGTAGTTAAAATGATTGCAATAGCAAATAATCATGAAGAAATGAAAATACATCATAAAGAAATTAACAATGATATTGGAAAAATGAGAGATGAAATTAAAAATATGAATGATAAGATAGGTAATATACAACAAACAATGATGGAAAATGAACAAAGAATTCAAAAAGTTGAAACAAAAATGGAGCTTGTTGATAGTAAAATAGAAGGGATGATACAGAAATCTGATCAAGCAAATAGGGAGTTGACTGAATCTATTGCTTTTCTGGAAATGAACAAAGCTTCATTTTGTTTAAGATTTCAAAATATTGTTGAGGAAAAGGAGGAAGATTTGGGAGAAAAGATGGCAGAGATTTTGGTGGTGATTTTAGGCAAAGAAAAATTGGAAGTAAAAAGAGACATGGATGAAATATATAGAGTATACACAAATTATGCACGAAGGCATAGATTGGCGAGAGAGGTTCATATAAGGTTTACTAGAAGATCAATAAGGGATGAAATATATATAAAAAACAAGAGACAAATCAATAATGTATAAGGGTAAAGAAATAATTGTATTAAATACCACATAGTATATGAAATCAGACGAGAATACCAATTTTTAATGACTCAATTAAATATAAAGTCAAGTTTCGTTGGTTAATACCTGAAGGCATACTTTTAACTTGGCAGGAGAAAAAATACAAGATAGATACACTTGAGAAAGCACAGGACTTTTATGAGAGTTACTTTTCACAAGGAGAAGAACAAGAAAGTAGGGAAGAGCCGGAGAGTAAAAGTTATGATGAAGATCTATTAGAGGAAGTTGATCGAGAGCGAGAAATACAGAAGTTACAAGAAAGAGAAAGGTTAGAAAGAGAAGCAAAAGGAAAACTTATAGAGACAAGAAGTATAAAACAAAATAAAAACAAAAAATAGATCAAGTTAAAAATGGGAGACGTAATTAAGCTCTTTTCTATAAATATTAATGGATTAAATAGATCAAGAAAAAGAGTTGAGATGTTTAACAATTTAAGGAAATTGGATGTAGATGTGATGTATCTTTAGGAAGTTTACATAAAACAGGATTATAGAAAATTACTTGAGAAAGTAAAATTTAGAAACATTATACACAATATTAGAATAAAACAAGAAAGGAGGAATTATTATATCTGTCAAAGAAAAATAAAATTAAATAAATATACTTGGATGAAAAGGGGTGAATTTTAATATTGGAAATAGTATTACAGTAAAAACAGTATATGCACTAAATAATATGAGAATATTTGTATGATCACCATGCTTAGATGGAATTCCGGTCGAGTCTTATAAAAAATATGAGTGTTACTACAATGAATAATGTTGGATTCCTAGTAAGTAGTAGAATATGAAAGAAGGAAAATGTAAATAAGAAACAATGGGCAATAAGGACAAATATTTCAAAGAAGAAAGAGGGGGGAAATGTAAAGAATAGAAGAGTACTGTTACAAACTGCTGTTAACAAAAAAGGATATATTACGTGTGTATGTGTGTAATGTTTGTTGTGTTTTGTTTTGTTGGTCTAAAATAATAATAATAATAAAAAAATAGAGTTTGATTATTATTTTTGTAACCCTGTACTCAGCTCTGGGAAGTGGGGGAGGGAAAGGGGGGTTTTACAGTGGGTGGGTTTTGGGGTGTATACTGTAATTTTTATAAAACTTTTCAATAAAAAAAGAATGATAGTTAACAGTCCTTAAATTTTAGTGAAAAGATGGCACATACTGTACATAGACATAGGCACATTTCATGTGATGATGTGCATGGACTAGTAGTGATTGCCATTTTACTAATTATTAAATTCTAGCCCAAAATTTTAAATTTCAAATGTTTGCTTAGATGTGTAGCCTTCAAAATTAACATCATGGACCTGAACCTGACACAAAACTGCTAGTCTAACCACATCAGTTTAATTCAATTTTGGATAAAATTTTGAAGGATATAAGGTTATAGAGAAACAAAGAAAACCATTTTTTTTAAAGTGCAATAAGCCTAAAGTCTATTTATCCACGTTTTATAAAAAAAATTTCTTGAGGCAAGACTTTTTTTTTTGAAAATGAAATGGGCACAAATTTCATTCCAGTAATTATTAACAAGAGTCTTTCTTTTGCCTTTCCAATAGTAATAGCATGAAGTAGTTAGCAATTATCCTGAGATCCAGGATGATATAGTATAAAAGTTCCACCTACCTTCTCCATTCTAGCCTCAAAACAATTTGGAAACATGAAGTGGGTAACATTCATTTCTTTTGTTTGCTTGGCAACCTTTGCTTAATTGAAAAATCTACCCAGAAGATATCAGGATATTGGTATGATGTTTTTGTTTCTCATTCTCCTTTTTAAAAAGTCAGTTTTTTCCAGATCTTCATTTGATTGTACAGATTTATACTGAATTCATAGTGCTACTTTGGAAGCACAGAGTAAAAGCTTAGTTTCCAGAGATTCTATCCATCTTCAGTGGAATTTTCCAGAGTATATCCTAGTTTCTCTTCAAATTATATAAATCTTTTACATTTTCAATTGGACTTTTAATCCAAGAATTTCCCAGTGAATTAAATTTGCTTGATGATTAGAATTGCATTTTTTTTTAAAAAAATGGATAGGATTTGGTGGTTATAATTAGCAATATTCAGAAGGCAAGAGACTGACCACAATAAACCCAAAATAGTACTTTTGTGCCTAATGATCTTGAATATCTAAATATTTTCCATGCCCCAAATCATAACATTTTCTATTCCAGACCCTGATATCTCTTCAATCAGGCATAATACTATAAAATTTTATGACATGTTCACAAGAAATTACTAAGATGTTACTTGTTCTGCAGTATTTGTTGACCTTGGTTTATTTCACAATTCTAACTAGGGACATGTATAGTTAATGGTAATATAATGGATTACTAAGAAATATCAGATGAAAGGTAGTTACATTGAGGCATCTAAACAACTTGTGAGAAGAAGGAAATGGTAAAACTACATAAGACTGTGATGGCAAACATAAGACCACATAAGACCGTGGTGGTGAATGTATGGCACACATGCCACAGGCGGCATTCAGAGCTCTCTCTGTGGGCACGCATCATGCCATTGCCACAGACAGAGGGATGCAGGGCCGGGCTGCTCTCCTCCCCCTTCCACACATGTGGAGTCTGGGAAAGCTGCGAGAGCTGGGTGGGGAGAGACTACAAAAGGAGCAAGTTTTGGCGAGAGCAGCATTTGGTGCAGACAGCGAGCAAGCGATCAGTGGTGAGTTTCAATGGCTGCTGCTCTGGCTGGCCACGCAGGGAAGGAGGGGTGAGGGGCCATGGGGTATCTGGAGATGCCTTGGCTGCTCACTGACCTTAGCAGGCCCCAATGAGGCAGCAGAGTTTGCACACTGGTTCCCAGCCTCATGCGGCAGTGGTGGCAGCAGCAGCAATGGTGGCAATCCCTCATCGTCAGGCCAGCCAGTCATGCAACAGAGGAGGAGGAGGTGGAGGAGGAGGAGGAGAGACAGTGGAATTCACACACCTGCTGCCAGACTCATGGGGCACTGGCGCCTGGGCAACACATGTGACTGGGAAGGAGGACGCAGCACTGCCTCACAATGTTGTCCAGGGGCTAGGGAAAAGTTGGCAGTGCTGGGCAGAGGCAAGGGCGGTGGAGCCAGGTCACTTTCTTAAGTTCCTGCTGCCCATGGTGTTCCACAGGCAGGTGAAAAGCCACATGGTCTTCAGCCAGGAGTTTCTCATCCACAACCACACTGACATTAGCTTCTGCCTGATGTTCTCTGTGTTGATCTCACTTATGTTCAAAGTGAGCAGTTCCACCTGAGGGAACCAGTTATCTTCTTCTTGGGAAAAGGGGGTCCTGCAGGATCCTATGGCTGCATGTCCTCATGATGAATGCTCCCCCTGGCTCTGGGGTCAGGAGGTATCAAGCAATTTCCTCCCACAGTGAAGGCTTTTGTCATTTCCTCTGTTTTTTTTCACTTGGTCTCTCTCTCTCCCTCCCTCCCTCCCTCCCCCCCCTCTCTCTCAGATTATTGGAACCAGAATTGGTTCTGTTTTGAATTTGCAAAAAAATAATATTTTTTTTTTTAAAAAGCTTCTGGCCCTAGCCTAGTGAATAAGTTTGAGGTAGGGGGGCAGTTTAAGATAATGGCACACCGCTCTTCCCTTAACTTTTTCATCTTACTGGCTGAACAGGTTGTGTGAACATAACTACCACCTCCTCATAGCACTAGTTCCCAGAGAGTGTGCCAAAGGAAAGGGTGGCTTCTTCCAGGGCTCAGTTAAACAAATAGACCACAACTTTTACCCCTTTGGAGAAAAAATGGAAGGGAGGGATTGCTCAAAGTGAGTGAACTGTGGAGGTGCAGCAACGAAGACTTGAGTCCACAATACCCACTCAGTCTTTGTCTTCTTTCCCTGAATAAAAAACAATTGGGAATAGATTTATTCTTCCTGCCTTGCTACTATGAGGAAAGGGTGTGTAGTAGTGTAGTAGTAGAGACAATTGCCTCTAATGCACAGTTGTCTACTCAAATAAGCAAATGGTTAAAAGCAGCTGCTCCTCTCTCCTACCATAGTACAGCTGTTAAGACTGGATTGTGTCCAGCCCTTTGCACTGAACTACCAGAGAGAGGCAGAAGCTCTTCCTTCCATTCTTTGGGAGATACCAGGAGCCAAAATTAGGAGAGCGTACTTGTCCTAAGAGCAAAGAATTGATACGGATCTTTTTAAAGCTGTGATAACTCATCAAGAGAAATACATGGGCACTCAATCTCTAAAAGGTTCATCATCACTGACATAAGATGTCTCCAAGTAGTTCCTGGGAACAGCATTACTTGTATTATTCTCTTTTATTTCAGTAAAAAGGAATCAAATTTTAAAAATTTGTAATTATTTTATTTATAATATTGGTAGATTTTATATATTATATTATGTTATGTTATGTTATGTTGTGTTGTGTTGTGTTGTGTTATTATATTATAGAGTACATCTTGAGGATTGCAGAGTCTCCTCAGTCTTTAAAACTGAGCTTGGAATATATCATTTTTTTTCTTGCAATATGATACTGTTGTACTCAGTTAGAAACCTTCCAAAGGCACAAAATGTAATAATTTTTTTCTGAAATAGCGAGTAAAATTTATTCACTACTTTCTTTAGAGAAGATGATCGTTGGACCATTGGACATGCCTCTCAAGTATCAACCAACAATTTTGGTGCCATGCAAGTATTTCAGAAAATTGTTCTATAAATTATAAAGATAAATATTAAAAGATAACCATATACAGAGATTAAGAATTATAGTATAATAATGGTTTATAATAAATAATTGTATAAAACCACCATAAAATAGCTATTCATAATAATAATAATAATAATAATAATAATAATAATAATAATAATAATAATATAGCTGGGAAAGCAGATAATAACAAGACCTGGCAATGGCTAAGAGCAGGAAAATTGAAGAAAGAGACCGAGGGACTAATTCTGGCTGCACAAGACCAAGCCTTAAGGACAAATGCATATAAAGTCAAAATTGAGAAGACAGCAACAGACAGTAAGTGCCGCCTATGCAAAGAAGCTGAAGAAACAGTGGACCACTTGGTAAGCTGTTGCAAGAAGATTGCACAGACTGATTACAAGCAGCGGCATGACACAGTAGCAACAATGGTGCATTGGAAGATCTGCAAAAAATATCATTTGCCTGTAAGCAAAAACTGGTGGGATCATAAAATAGAGAAAGTCATAGAAAATGATAAAATTAAACTGCTCTGGGACTTCAGAATTCAAACAGACAAGCACCTGCAACATAACACCCCAGACTTAACAATTGTCGATAAGAAAGACAAAAAAGTCTGGATAGTGGACGTGGCAGTGCCTGGAGACAGCAGAATAGACGAGAAAGAACTGGAGAAGATAACAAAATACAAAGACCTACAAATAGAAATAGAAAGACTGTGGCAAAAGCAAGCAAGGGTAGTACCAATAGTAATAGGCTCCTTGGGTGCAATCCCAAAATAACTGGAGCACCACTTGAACACCATTGGCATTGACAAATTCGCTATTAGTCAATTGCAAAAGGCAGCCTTACTAGGAACTGCTTCCATCCTGCGACGATATCTGTAATACCATCAAACATCCACATCTGCCTATCCCAGGTCCTGGGTAAGGACTTGATAGGTAGACAAAATGCCAAATCCAGTCTGAACATCTGGCTGACTGTGCGAAGATCCATAATAATAATAATAATAATAATAATAATAATAATAATACAGTAAATGCCACCTATGCAAAGAAGCTGAAGAAACAGTGGACCACCTGGTAAGCTGTTGCAAGAAGATTGCACAGACTGACCACAAGCAGCGGCATGACAAAGTAGCAACAATGGTGCATTGGAAGATCTGCAAAAAATATCATTTGCCTGTAAGCAAAAACTGGTGGGATCATAAAATAGAGAAAGTCATAGAAAATGATAAAATTAAACTGCTCTGGGACTTCAGAATTCAAACAGACAAGCACCTGCAACATGACACCCCGGACCTAACAATTGTCGATAAGAAAGAAAAAAAGTCTGGATAGTGGATGTGGCAGTGCCTGGAGACAGCAGAATAGATGAGAAAGAACTGGAGAAGATAACAAAATACAAAGATCTACAAATAGAAATAGAAAGACTGGTAAAAGTAAGCAAGGGTAGTACCAATAGTAATAGGCAACTAGGGTGCAATCCCAAAACAACTGCAGCACCACTTGAACACCATTGGCATTGACAAATTCATCATTAGTCAATTGCAAAAGGCAGCCTTACTAGGAACTGCTTCCATCCTGCGACGATATCTGTAATACCATCAAACATCCACATCTGCCTATCCCAGGTCCTGGGTAAGGACTCGATAGGTAGACAAAATGCCAAATCCAGTCTGAACATCTGGCTGACTGTGCGATGATCCATAATAATAATAATAATAATAATAATAATAATAATAATAATAATAATAATACAGTAAATGCCGCCTATGCAAAGAAGCTGAAGAAACAGTGGACCACTTGGTAAGCTGTTGCAAGAAGATTGCACAGACTGACCACAAGCAGCGGCATGACAAAGTAGCAACAATGGTGCATTGGAAGATCTGCAAAAAATATCATTTGCCTGTAAGCAAAAACTGGTGGGATCATAAAATAGAGAAAGTCATAGAAAATGATAAAATTAAACTGCTCTGGGACTTCAGAATTCAAACAGACAAGCACCTGCAACATGACACCCCGGACCTAACAATTGTCGATAAGAAAGAAAAAAAGTCTGGATAGTGGATGTGGCAGTGCCTGGAGACAGCAGAATAGATGAGAAAGAACTGGAGAAGATAACAAAATACAAAGATCTACAAATAGAAATAGAAAGACTGTGGCAAAAGCAAGCAAGGGTAGTACCAATAGTATAGGCTCCTTGGGTGCAATCCCAAAATAACTGGAGCACCACTTGAACACCATTGGCATTGACAAATTCATCATTAGTCAATTGCAAAAGGCAGCCTTACTAGGAACTGCTTCCATCCTGCGACGATATCTGTAATACCATCAAACATCCACATCTGTCTATCCCAGGTCCTGGGTAAGGACTTGATAGGTAGACAAAATGCCAAATCCAGTCTGAACATCTGGCTGACTGTGCGAAGATCCATAATAATAATAATAATAATAATAATAATAATAATAATAATAATAATAATACAGTAAATGCCACCTATGCAAAGAAGCTGAAGAAACAGTGGACCACCTGGTAAGCTGTTGCAAGAAGATTGCACAGACTGACCACAAGCAGCGGCATGACAAAGTAGCAACAATGGTGCATTGGAAGATCTGCAAGAAATATCATTTGCCTGTAAGCAAAAACTGGTGGGATCATAAAATAGAGAAAGTCATAGAAAATGATAAAATTAAACTGCTCTGGGACTTCAGAATTCAAACAGACAAGCACCTGCAACATGACACCCCGGACCTAACAATTGTCGATAAGAAAGAAAAAAAGTCTGGATAGTGGATGTGGCAGTGCCTGGAGACAGCAGAATAGATGAGAAAGAACTGGAGAAGATAACAAAATACAAAGATCTACAAATAGAAATAGAAAGACTGGTAAAAGTAAGCAAGGGTAGTACCAATAGTAATAGGCAACTAGGGTGCAATCCCAAAACAACTGCAGCACCACTTGAACACCATTAGCATTGACAAATTCATCATTAGTCAATTGCAAAAGGCGGCCTTACTAGGAACTGCTTCCATCCTGCAACGATATCTGTAATACCATCAAACATCCACATCTGCCTATCCCAGGACCTTGGTAAGGACTCGATAGGTAGACAAAATGCCAAATCCAGTCTGAACATCTGGCTGACTGTGCGATGATCAACAACAACAGCAACAACAGCAACAACAATAATAATAATAAAGTTGGAAGGGACTTTGGAAGTCATCTAGTCCATACCGTGCTCAGGCAGGAAACCATATACTATTTCAGACAAATGGCTATCCAGTCTCTTCTTAAAAACTTTCAGTATTGGAACATTCACAGCTTCTGGAGACAGGTTGTTCCACTGGTTAATAGTTCTAACTGTCAGAAAGTTTCTCCTTAGTTCTAGATTGCTTCTCTCTTTGGTCAGTTTCCACCCATTGCTTCTTGTCCTTCCCTCAGGCGCTTTGGAGAATAGCTTGACTCCCTCTTCTTTGTGGCAGCCCCTGAGTTATTGGAACACTGCTATCATGTCCCCCTCGTCCTTCTCTTCATTAAACTAGACATACCCAATTCCAGCAACCGTTCCTTACATGTTTTAGCCTCCAGTCCCCTAATCATCTTTGTTGCTCTTCTCTGTACTTTTTCTAGAGTCTCAACATCTTTTTTACATCGTGGTGACTAAAACTGGATGTAGTATTCCAAGTATCGCCTTACCAAGGCATTGTAAAGTGGTATTAATACTTCACATGATCTTGATTCTATCCTTCTGTTAATGCAGTCTAGCACTGTGATGGCTTTTTTTGGCAGCTGCAGCAAACTGCTGGCTCATATTTAAATGATTGTCCACTAGGACTCCAAGATCCCTCTGACAGTTACTATTATTGTGCAATGTACCACCTATACTATACCTGTGCATTTGGTTTTTCTTGCCTAAATGTAGAATTTTACTTTTTTCACCATTGAATTTCATTTTATTGGATAGTGCAAAGAGTGTCAAGATCCTTCTGTAATCTTAAGCCTATCTTCTGGAGTGTTGGCTGTTCCTGTCAGCTTGGTGTCATCTGCAAATTTGATGAGTTCCCCATCTCTCCCCTAATCCAAATCATTGATGAATAAGTTGAAGAGCACTGGGTCTAGAACAGAGCCCTGAGGCACCACCCTACACACTTCCCTCCACATAGATGCAGTTCCATTGAGGACCACATGCTGAGTACAGCTGGTCAGCCAGCTACAAATCCTTCTAGTGGTGATGCTGTCTAACTCACATTTTTCTATCTTATCAAGTGGTAGGTTGTGATCTACTTTATCAAATGCCTTAGTGAAGTCAAAGTAAATTATATCCATAGCATTCCAATGGTCCACTAATTTTGTCATTTGGTCAAAGAATGCAATACGATTTGTCTGGCATAATCTGTTTTTGACAAACCCATTTAGTAATGATTTTGTTTGCCTCTAGGTGTTCGCTGATTCGTTGTTTGATTATCTTTTCCAGAATCTTCCAGGTATTGAGATCAGGCTGATAGGTCTGTAGTTTCCTGGATATATTTTTCCTCTTATTTGAAGATGGGAACTGCATCAGCTCTTTTCCAGTTCTCTGATAGTTTCCCAGTGCTCCAGGATCTTTGAAAAATATAGTTTAGTGGTTCTGAGATCACATCTGCCAGTTCCTTGACAACCCTGGGATGTAATCCATCTGGTCCTGGTCCTCTGGCTCTTTGCTGATATTCTGCCTTAGTTATGTGCTCCTCTTTCCACTTTTTATATTTGTCCTTTTAATCTTTCAATTTATCAGAGTGTTCTTTATGCAGCCATGCTGGTTTCTTTTGAGAGCTATTATTTTTCTTCTTCGCTGGTATTGAGCTAGACTGAGCTTCTATTATCTCGCTTTTCAAAATTTCCCAAGCTTCTTGAGTTGTTTTCCCCTTGAGGATTCTCATCCATGGAATCCTTCCCAAGCCCTCTCTAAGTTTATTGAAATTAGCTCTTTTAAAGCCCAAGACTCTAGTTTACTGTGTCTATTGCTTGTGCTTCCATAATGTTGAATTCCAATATTGCATGATCACTTCCCCCCAACGCTCCTATGGCTTCAACACCTACTATCATTTCATTTCTGTTAGTGAGGATTAGATCCAATATGGCTAATCCCCTAGTTCCCTTCTCTACTTTTTGGGAGAAAAAGTTGTCTGCTAGGTTTGTCAGGAATCTGTTTGATCTTCCATTTGGTGCAGGGTTTGTCTCCCGGTTGATATTCTTCTACCCTAAGAAGAAATAATCACATTATCATTCAGAATTTTGCTGATATATCTATAATTTTAACAGACTGAGAAGGCCTTTGATTCTTATTTTCCCCTTCAGAAATGATATCTTCAGACCTACTGAAATTCTTTTCCTGAAAATATTTGTTCACCTGAAGTGACTGTGGTGAAAAATAGACAACGGTAAGAAAACAAAGTCCTTTTAATTCAATATTTTGTTGCAGGTTTTATATCAAACATGGCATGACACATCATACTTCTGCAGTGCATCCTATGATTTTTTTGTGCATGATTAGTTACTTCCCATATCAGTCTCCTTTTATAAGACACTTAGCTTGTTCTTCTGTTTTTTATTTCCCTGGGGTATATGGTTCTATTTTTTATTCTTTTATCCAGTTATTTTTTCTTGAAGGATAAAATCAGATAAGCTACCCAAGACTGGTGATTTATATTAAAACATTTCTTTCCATTCTTTTTTTCATCTATTCTTCTGCTAAAATTTCTAATTTCACTACTGGGAGTTTATATTTATATTATATTTATATTAAGAAAATGCATATGAAAAAGTAATTCTGTATCTGCATGAAATTATATATTCCTCAGTTCTTGGTATCTACAAAAGGATGAAATTGTGGAATTTCTTGGTTTCAACAGAAGATTTAACAATTATCATTTATCTTGCAGATTTTTTAACAACTTGATAAAAAACTTTCCTCTCATCACAAACATAGAGCTTCTCTATGCAATCCTAAGTTACTGTGCACTCCAGAGACATTGCTGTAAAGCTGAAAACCCAAAGGAATGCTTTGAATCAGGAGAATGGAGAATGATTTTGAATGCTTTGAATCAGGAGAATGATGGAGAAAGTTTAATAAAGTGTTTTGGCTTGCTGCTGCCTCCAAATTTAAATTTTCCTTTATCAAGAAGGCATCAATTAGTATAGTAAGCTGATAATCTTACAGTACTCAATTGGCATGGTCATATGCAAAAGAGATGAGAAATGATACAATCATTCCATCCCTCCATCTTATTATATGCTGCAGAATACATTATATTACAGAAAGTGTGTGACATGTTATTTTACATATGCTCTCCTAGCACTCTGTCAAACATCCATCCATTTAATATCAAGAATCCTGAGACATTCATATTGTGAAAAGGTGAGACATATATAAATAAGGGTGATAGGGTAAAGCCAACATTAATAGTTCTTTCTTTATTTTTGGTAGTATTCTGTTATTTCAGTGATCAGGATAGCTTATAGTAATAAATAAAATAAAGCTGAAAAGTCCACATCATACTAGTTTTATCCTTTTGGGAATACATTTTATGAAATTGGTTTGGTCTAGTGGTTGAGACATCTGACTAGAATTATGGAGACTCCGGTTTTTGTCATAAAAGTTGACTGGGTGGCTCTGGACTACTTTGCACTATCTCAGCCCAATTCACCTCACAGGGTTGTTGTGTGAAAAAAATAGTAGGAGGAAGAGTATTACATATATTTGCCACTATAAGTTATTCATAAAAATAATAAATGTGGGATATATATTGTATACATAAATAAATAAATAATGTCACACATGTTCTGTAATCTTCTTGTTGAATAAGAAACTGACAAATATAAGAAACATAGTCACCTACATGTTGAAAACAAGAATGGGAAAAGTTGGATTTGCAATACATCTTATGTTTCTAACATTGTAGAATTGCAAATATTTTCCATATTTTTATTCAGTACAGAAATGAACATAAGGAAGGAGGATTTCAGGCACACAAATAGCATTGTTATTCATAATAAAGACTGATAGGAAAAGCACAATTAAATTATTCAAGTGGGTGAAGATTTATTTTGTCCAGCAAATTCTCTCTCTCTCTTTCTCTCTCCCTCCCTCTCCCTCTCCCTCCCTCCCTCCCTCCCTCCCTCCCTCCCTCCCTCCCTCTCTCTCTCTTCAATTTCAGGGTCAAAAACTGATGGATCATATCTTAACTGATCATAGAGGCTATTACTAATCTCAGGTGAGCTGATATAGAGAGATACCCTGAATATAATTTTTTCAGTTATTTTATGCTAATGATGCTTGAATGGAATAGGAAGCTCCACACAAATGTATCAGTAAACCTGTATCCAGTCAAGATATTCCTTAGTCCAGTATAACATGACTCCTCAGTCTCTTCAAACAATTCCTTTCTTATTTTGAAAAATCCAGGATGAATTAATTTATCTTCTATATTCTCAAAATCCTTTAGTTTAAACTAATATTTCTAGATGCCACTGTACTTATAACAGACCATGACAAATAGGCTTGTTGAATTATCTATTTATCAAGCTGCCATAATTTATAATGATAATTTCTGTTCTGGAACACATAGAGTCTATTATAGTGTCATTGGTATTTTTAGCTTCATTGCTATTTGCATTGTTCTTCCCAAAATATGATTCATATAAAAAGTTATTGTTATGTTGTTAGTTGCGAAGTCATGTCCGACCCATCGTGACCCCATGGACAATGTTCCTCCAGGTCTTCCTGTCCTCTACTATCTTCTGGAGTCCATTTAAGCTCACGCCTAGTGCTTCAGTGACTCTATCCAGCCACCTCATTCTCTGTCATCATAAAAAGTAGTAATGGCATAACCAATAAAATGTATTTCTTCCATAACCTCTCTCTCAAAATTCATTTTTCTTTCCTTTTCCTTTTCCTTTCCTTTCCCTCAATTTTTGATAACTGAATTTATACATTTCTTCTTTCTTTCTTTCTTTCTTTCTTTCTTTCTTTCTTTCTTTCTTTCTTTCTTTCTTTCTTTCTTTCTTTCTTTCTTTCTTTATTATTAAACTTCTATTCCACCAATCTTGCCTAGGCAACTCTACATGGCTTATGGATGACATGTGGTTTTAAAATATTAAAAAATGTTAATATTTATTTTTTGGTGTTTGCAATTTATACTTGTGTGAATTGCTTATTAGATCTTTACTAGCAACATATTTTTCCTGATATGAGTTACAGTTTAGCCTATCTATATCTAAAGTAACAGATTGATCTGGGTTTTTTTTTTTTTAGCTTTCATAATGGAAGATTGCTGGAGATAAAATATCCAAATATCCCCAAGGATCTTGGTTGCTATTTTAGTGTCATATTCAGACTTCTTAATGCCAAATACAACCAATTTAATTCTTGCCTAAAAATTACTATTTGTGATAATATCACTCTCTTTAAAGTGAAAATGAATAAAGTCTTTAAAATGAAAGATTGACTATCAATTAAAAAGATGTGATATAAGGATACCTCTGGTTATTTGTGTGAATGTGTGGGTAAGAAATAGTATGAAAAAGCAATAACAAAGTTCTGGGAATATTGAGAAAATTCAATAACCAATACATCAAAAATCAGGTAATAGCTGCTGGCCATTGTTTCATACTATTTATTCTGGTCATTTAATATCTCCTTCCTCCTAAAAGAGGCTAATAGCTTATATGTTTTCTTCTTGAGTGTCAGAAACAGTCTTCACAAGTCATAATAATTTATAGGTAATAAATATCTTTTTTTGAAAAATCATCCACTTTCCCAAATAACACGCACACCACAATAAAAGTGTCTCCCACTTTGATTCATGTTTGATACTTATGGTTAGCTATTGAGGAAAATAAAGAAAAAAACTTACTTTCCATGTAATTTTAAAGTAAATTAAAAACTACAAATAAAACTGATACATACATACCTATTCCCCTTCTCACTTTTGTGGTAAACAGAACTATAAATTGAGAAATAAATTGCAAGCAGAAGAAACTGGAAGCAAGCTATTAAAAATATTAAATAAAGCATTGTAAGTTATGCTAAAACTACTTACTCTTCTTTCCCATACAAACTAGCCTTATGTCATACTCAGACCCCTCTTTATATATAACCTTTTATTCTTTAAATATCTAATATCTCCCTCTTTTTGAGATTTTGTTAATTTAATACAGCACTATTTTCTCCAGATTTCCATATCCTTTCTGTTAAGTCCTCAGCGAATGGTAAACAACTCATGAAGCAGTTGGTAGTTCTCAGGAGCCTCTTTACTGGAATACAGCATACTGGTTACAATGCCGACAATGCCCAAGTTCCTCTGCTCCTTTTAAAGACAATCCCCGGGCCAAACGGCAACATTTGGTGCACTTGCACTTCGCGCATGTGCGCGAGTGCTGGCGCCAGCCAGTCTGGTCCCGGGCAGCTTGCAACTGCCCGGGACTGTTGCAACGTCCCGAGCCTGCCTTCAAAGGCTCAGGACACAACACTTTCCTTTCTGCATTTCTTCTGGAATTTCATTCCGATTGGCTTCTTTTTAATATGTCAGTCCTATCAGGTGAACTAAATTAAGAAACCAAGGCCATATACATTAGTTCTACTTTTATTGTAACAGCTATAGTAACAGAAGTCTAAAAAGAGTTTTTCCTCTCCCATTTTCAGCTTCTTTGAAATGGTTTCTCAGCTATGATTCCTGGAATGGTCTCAATACACTTTGTCTGATTTTTTTTACCTTGGTATGGCTTTTCCTCCTGTTCTTCAAAGCCATTTCCTATTCCTTCTGCACTATTTGACCAAACTATCTGAAAATGTGTTTATGTCATACCAGTCATTCATTTTTGTATTAAATCCATTGTCATATCCCAGCTGAATAGGCCCAACCAAGCAAAACATTAGACATATGATGAACTCCAATGTTAACTTTATTAGGCAACAAACAATCTGGTAAGTTTGAAGTAAAGCTAGCTCTGAAGCAATGGTGGGAAACAGATAATTAAAATAGTAAAACTCTCCCTCCCCTCTCTGACAGTTCAGTTCACATTGTCCAAAACACTTTCTAATAATTGTTAATGAGAAGAAACTGTGGATTCAAAAGGTTTCCCTCTCCCCCTCCCACACTGTTGGCAAGTTAGAAACATGCAGCGGTTCTAAAGACAGTAGACTTCACAGCTTGACAACCATATTCTGATTTTTCATATTTCATCCTAATTTCTCACCATGTACTTTCCTTAAATAACTGATTCCCAAATCATTCAGCTGACTTTTTATCTGTGTCCTGACATATCAAGCTCCAAAAGTGGGTGCAGTTGAATGCAGTTATTACCAAAGTATAACATGTATACAGTGAAATTGGCTGAGCCTCCCTCCGTGCCCCTCCCAACTCACAGTGACTACAAACCCCCAACTTATTACACCGTGTGAGCTAATTGCATAGCATGCTGGCCTCACGAGTCTGTCATACAGTTGGTGCCCAGTACAGTATATAGCTGTTACAAGTTACAATTTAAGAGAAAGCTGGTACACATTGTTTTACAAATGGTATGCATCTTTATTGTTAATTGCCTAAATTGATATGTCATATAGTAAAAGTGTTTGAAATGCCATGATACATGCAGTGATCATGTAAAAAATTCTCAAAAGTACTTGCATTCAGAGAATTTTAGAAACTAAATTTGAATTGAATTCATTTTTAGAAATTTTGCATAATTACAGGATATATCAACCATAACAATAAAACTGTCAATTTACTAAGATAGAATTTGACACCCATAAGAATAAACTTAGCATAACACTGGAAAGGAGATACAGTCACATGAAAAAGTTAGTATACCTTCTTTGAATTCTATAGTTTTATGTATCAGGACATAGTAAAAATCATCTGGTCCTTAACAATTCTTAAAAGTAGGTAAATACAACATTGATGACCAAAAACACATGACATATCATTTATTTTACAAAAAAGAAAGCCAAAAAACCTTGTGTGTAAAGGTAAGTACACCCTATGATTCAATAGCTTGTAGAATCACCTTTAGCAGCAATAACTTGAAATAACTACTTGATAAGATAGAAAAATGTGGGGTAGACAGAATCACCACCAGATGGATCCGTAGCTGGCTGACCGGCCGTACTCAGCGAGTGGTCCTCAATGGAACTGCATCCATATGAAGGGAAGTGTGTAGTGGGGTGCCCCGGGGCTCTATTCTGGGCCCAGTGCTCTTCAACATCTTCATCAACGATTTGGATGAAGGGATAGATGGGGAACTCATCAAATTTACAGATGACACCAAGCTGGCAGGAATAGCCAACACTCAGAAGACAGGCTTAAGATACAGAAGGATCTGGACAGACTTGAACACTGGGTACTAACTAACAAAATGAAATTCAATGGTGAAAAAAACAAGGTTCTACATTTAGGCAAGAAAAACCAAATGCACAAGTACAGCATAGGTGGCACCATGCTCAATAGTAGTAACTGTGAGAGGGACCTCGGTGTCCTAGTAGACAATCACCTAAATATGAGCCAGCAGTTGCCAAAAAGGCCAACACAGTGCTAGGCTGCATTAACAGAGGGATAGAATCAAGATCATGTGAAGTATTAATACCACTCTTCAATGCCTTGGTAAGGCCACACTTGGAATACTGCATCCAGTTTTGGTCACCACGATGTAAAAAAGATGTTGAGACTCTAGAAAGAGTATAGAGAAGAGCAACAAAGATGATTAGGGGACTGGAGGCTAAAACATATAAGGAACGGTTGCTAGAATTGGGTATGTCTAGTTTAACGAAGAGAAGGATAAGGGGGGACATGATAGCAGTATTCCAATATCTCAGGGGCTGCCATAAAGAAGAGGGAATTAAGCTATTTTCCAGAGCACCTGAAGGCAGAACAAGAAGCAACGGGTGGAAACTAATCAAGGATAGAAGCAACCTAGAACTAAGGAGAAACTTCCTGACAGTGAGAACAATTAATCAGTGGAACAGCCTGCCTCCAGAAGCAGTAAATGCTCCAACACTGGAAGTTTTTAAGAAAAGACTGGACAGCCATTTGTCTGAAATGGTGTAGGGTTTCCTGCCTGAGCAGGGGTTGGACTAGATGACCTCCAAGGTCCCTTCCAACTTTACTACTATTACTAATCATTTTCTGTATGATTTTATCAGTTTCACATCATTGTTTACAACATTGCTTCAATTCACTGAGGTTTGTGGGCATTTGTTTATGCACAGCTCTCTTGAGATCCCTCTACATCAGGTTGAAGTCTGGGCTTTGACTGGACCATTGCAACATCTTGATTCTTTTCTTTTTCAGCTATTCTGTTGTAGACTTGCTAGTGTGCTTGAGATCATCGTCATGTTGCATGACCCAATACTGGCCAAGCTATATATCAGCCTGATGACCTCAATTTGACTCTGGAATATTTTGGTATACAAAGAGTTCATGGTTGACTCAATGATTTGCATTATGCCCAGGTCCTATGGCTGCAAAATAAACCCAAATCAATACCTTTCCACCATTGTGCTTGACACTATGAGCTGTTTGTGCTGATATGCTATGCTTGATTTCACCAAACATGGCACTGTGCATTTTCACTTTGGTCTTGTCTACCCAAAGGACAGTGTTCCAGATATTTTGGGATTTGTTTAGATGCAAATTTGCAAACCTAAGCTGTGCTGCCATGTTCTTTTCAGAGAGAAAAGACTTTCTCAGAGCAACCCTTCGAAACAAACCATACTTGTTCATTTTTTTAATTGTACTTTAACATTAACTTAACATTTAACATGCTAACTAAGACCTGAGATGTCTCAAATAATCCAAGAATCCGAGATATAACTTTTGGATTCTTTGCAATTTCTCCGAGCATTGCACGGTCTGATTTTGGGGTGAATTTGCCTAGACATCCACTCCTGGAAAGATTGGCAACTGTCTTGAATGTTTTCCACTTGTGAATAATCTTCCTCATTGTAGAATGATGAACTTTAAATTGTTCGGAAATGGCCTTATATCCTTCCCAGTTTGATGGGCAGCAACAATAGCTTCATTAAGATCACTGCTGATGTCTTTCCTCTTTGCATTGTGTTAACCCACACCTCAAGGCTGGAGAGCAGCAAACATCTAAATCTTTGGTTTTTAGAGAGGTAGCCACACTTGCTGATAGTCAATTAATCAAGGAAATTGATTAGCAGCACCTGGCTGCTATTTAGTATTTTTCTATGTATGGAAGCAGTAAGGATATACTTGCTTTTCCACACATGGCTTCTCCATATGGATTTCTTTTTATGAAATACATGATGACATGGTGGAATATGTCATGTGTTGTTGTTCATCTGAGATTGTATTTACCCTAGTGGCACAGTGGTTACAATGCAATACTGCAGGCTATCTTTGCTGACTGCTGGCTGCCAACAATGTGGCAATTCAATTCTGAGTGACTCAGAGTTGACTCAGCCTTCCATCTTTCCGAGGTCAGTAAAATGAGGACCCAGATCATTGGGGAGCAATATTCTGACTCTGTAAACCACTTAGAGAAGGCTGTAAAGCACTGTGAACCGGTACATAAGTCCAAGTGCTATTGCTACTTTTAAGAACTGGTAAGAACAAGGTGATTTATAGTATGTCCTTTTTTTTAAATGAAAAGTTTTATAAAAATTACAGTATACACCCCAAAACCCACCCATTCTAAACCCCCCCTCTCCCTCCCCCACTTCCCAGAGCTGAGTACAGGGTTACAAATATAATAATCAAACTCTAACTAACATTAACCAACTATATAAATAACCAAGTCCATAATGCGCTTTAACTCCCCTTTAACATAGGTATAAACAAATTAAAAATAAACATAATAATATAAACAAGTCAATATTATTAAACAATACAATATCCAAATTGTTAACAATACTAATACTAAAAATAATAATGAAACTAATAAAAATTCTACTATAATAAACTAATAATAATAATAATAATAATACCTTGACCCTCAGTGAGGCATTACCTTGATGTGGTTGTGGGGCTTGTGTACTCTGAGGAAGATGAGAGCTATGCCAGAGGTTCAACCATACTGGACAGGTCTCATCAGAGGAGTCAGACAAAGAGTGTCTCTCCCATAAAAAATATGGTGAGACGTAAATTTCAGAATGCCATACCGGCTCGGACGTCGCCCGGGTTAACAAGGTCCGCACTAGATATTGGAGTTCCTGGATATCTGGTGAAAAATGGGTTACAGGACTCAGGACTGTTGGCTGAGCAACCAGGGCCAGCAGCTGCAGAACTACTGGAAGAAAAGGTGTTTACCCGTCGCAGATACACAGTGATGGAAAACAAAGAAATAATGATCTGTTACTACAGATCAAGTCCAACAAGAAGAGGATATCTAAAACGAATGCACCAATTCTGGAAAGAACAACATCCAGAATCAGAAATAACAGAACAAAGACTAGCAGATCAACGCTGATTTATAACACGAAATAAAGTATTTACAGAAACAGAATTGGACGAACTGCAAAGGTTTACCCAGGGCAAAGAAATCAAAGCCTTACAGAAGTAATTCAGAATGTAGAGGCAAACCAGGGGGAGTTGGCAGTGAAAGAAATCCAGTAGAGATATACAACTGTTCTCATTTGGAAACCAGGCACCTCTTCCTCAGGAAGAACAAAACCCTCTAACTAAAGAAATAAAAGAATTGAAACAAAGAATAACTGAGCATCTAGAACAGCACAAAAACAACAGAATAAGGCTGCCTGCATTGAAGCTTGTTACAAAGAAACAGCTAGCACAAGCATTAAAAGATGCAAATACTGCAATAGCAAGTATAAGCACCAATTCACTGCAAGAAACAAACCAACTAATGTACAGCACAGCTGCAGTTATAACAGAATACCTGGGATGCAAAATCAACAAAAAAGAAAAACAAACAAACAGTGCACCAGAAAAATGGAAGGTTAGACTAGAAAATAAGATCAGCAAGTTAAGATCACATGCAAGCAAGCTAGAACAGATGAAAGAAAAGAAGCTGAAGAACAAGAAGACCAAAGAATACCTAATCAAGAAATACCACTTAGAAACAAGGAAGATCAAGGAAGCACTGGAAATAATAAAGCAACAAATAACAGCTATAGCCAGGAAAATCAGTAGATATGAAGCTCGAATTGCAAACTATAGGCAGAACCTCCAATTTCAATCCAATCAGAAACGTTTCTACCAATCCATCAATGGAGAAACTGCAAGGAATCGGTCAGTACCTGACAAGGAAGAAACAGTGCAATTCTGGAAGCAGATATGGGATAACCCAAAGAAATACAACAAGGATGCAGCTTGGTTAAAAGAGATGGATACAAATAAAACAGAAGTTGAAACGAAAGAACTAGTAATAACAACAAAAATGGTAGAAAAAAGAGCAAAGAAAATCAAAAATTGGTCAGCACCAGGTGAAGACTGCATGGGTTTTGGTTGAAACATCTAACTGCATGGGTTTTGGTTGAAACATCTAACTGTTATACACCCACTCATTGCCAAGCAATTCAACAATATACTACAAGGAGGAGAAATTGAAAAGTGGCTAACAACTGGGAAAACCTACCTAATAATGAAAAATCCAGCAAAAGGGGCAACACCAGGTAACTACAGGCCAATTACCTGCTTACCAACAACCTTCAAATTACTAACTGGTGTGGTAGCTGATGCAGTACAACAGCATCTAGTTGAAAACAATCTCTTTCCACCTGAGCAGAAAGGAAACCGCCCCAATAGCAGAGGAACAAAAGATCAACTCCTAATAGACAAAATGATCTTGGAAAACTGCAAGAGAAAAGGAAACCAACCTGAATGTGGCATGGATTGACTACAAAAAGGCATTTGACTCTCTGCCACATGATTGGATAATCAAGTGCCTAGAAATAACAGGAGTAAGTAGAAACATCAGAAAATTTGTGCAAAGATCGATGGCACAATGGAAGATACAGTTGCAGATCAATGGTGAGAAGCTGGGAGAGGTTAATATCAAGAGAGGAATATTTCAAGGAGATTCATTATCACCATTACTATTTGTTATTGCACTGTTTCCTCTGTCAACAATACTGAATAACTCAGGACATGGCTATCAAACATCAAAAACATCTGCTAGACTATCCCACCTCCTTTACATGGATGATCTGAAGCTGTATGGAAAAACATCATCTGAAATAGAATCGCTGCTCAACACTGTCCGTATATATAGCCAAGATATTGTAATGGAGTTTGGCTTGGACAAATGTGCCACACTTACTATCAAACAAGGAAAAATAGTGAAAACTGAAGGAATCAAGATGCTCCACGAAAATAACATTAAGAGTCTGGATGAGGAAGAGTACTACAAATACTTGGGTATCCTTCAAGCTGACAACATCAAGCACACTGAAGTCAAGAAAAAGATTAGAGGTGAATACATCAAGAGAGTGAAGAAGATCTTAAAGTCCAAACTCAATGGAGGAAATACCATAAAGGCAATCAACACCTGGGCAATCCCAGTCATTAGGTACACAGCTGGAATAGTGGACTGGACTCAAACAGAACTAAAAGCAATGGATAGGCAGACCAGAAAAATAATGACAATGAATCATGCCCTTCATCCACGCAGTGACATTAATAGACTTTATCTACCAAGGCAAATAGGTGGGCGTGGAATGCTACAAGTACATCAGATGGTTGAAGAAGAAAAAATGACTTTGGAAGAATATCTGAAGAACAATGATGAAGATGCACTGAAATTAGTATATCAGGAAGGCTTACTAACTACTGGAGAGACCAAACTGGCCTACAAGAAAGACCAAATGAAGAACAGAATAGAGGCATGGGAAGACAAAGCACTACATGGCCAATACATGAAAAAAATAGCTGGGAAAGCAGATAATAATAAAACCTGGCAATGGCTAAGAGCAGGAAAATTGAAGAAAGAGACCGAGGGACTAATTCTGGCTGCACAAGACCAAGCCTTAAGGACAAATGCATACAAAGTCAAAATTGAGAAGACAGCAACAGACAGTAAGTGCCGCCTATGCAAAGAAGCTGAAGAAACAGTGGACCACTTGGTAAGCTGTTGCAAGAAGATTGCACAGACTGATTACAAGCAGCGACATGACAAAGTAGCAACAATGGTGCATTGGAAGATCTGCAAAAAATATCATTTGCCTGTAAGCAAAAACTGGTGGGATCATAAAATAGAGAAAGTCATAGAAAATGATAAAATTAAACTGCTCTGGGACTTCAGAATTCAAACAGACAAGCACCTGCAACATAACACCCCAGATTTAACAATTGTCGATAAGAAAGACAAAAAAGTCTTGATAGTGGACGTGGCAGTGCCTGGAGATAGCAGAATAGAAGAGAAAGAACTGGAGAAGATAACAAAATACAAAGACCTACAAATAGAAATAGAAAGACTGTGGCAAAAGCAAGCAAGGGTAGTACCAATAGTAATAGGCTCCTTGGGTGCAATCCCAAAACAACTGGAGCACCACTTGAACACCATTGGCATTGACAAATTTGCTATTAGTCAATTGCAAAAGGCGACCTTATTAGGAACTGCTTTCATCCTGCGACGATACCTGTAATACCATCAAATATCCACATCTGCCTATCCCAGTTCCTGGGTAAGGACTCGATAGGTAGACAAAATGCCAAATCCAGTCTGAACATCTGGCTGACTGTGTGATAATCCATAATAATAATACTCTAAAATTTACTCATAAACTAGATGGAACTTTTTAGTCCCATATTTATTCTGAATATAATCTATCCATCTTCTCCAGACTGAAATGTATCTTTCTTGTGAATGATCCTTCAAGTAAATTTTTTCCATTTCTGCTAAATTTGACACTTTAATTGTCCATTCTTCTATAATAGGCAAACTATCCTTCTTCCAATATTGCCCTACCAATAATCTTGCAGCTGTTATCAAATTCAACATCAAGTTAATTTCTTTAGCATCACTATCTACAATAACACCCAATAAAAATAATTGTGGAGTAAACTTTATCTTTCTCCTAAAAATCTTTTGAATGTTCCACCAAATCTTAATCCAAAAAGGTTTTATATTTCTATAAGTCCACCAGATATGAAAATAAGTAGCGTCCAAGCTACCACATCTCCAACATTTGGGCTGTAAATTAGGATACATACAAGACAACTTTTAGGATCCAAATGCCATTTATAAAACATTTTATAAAAATTTTCTCTTAAATTTTGGGCCTGGGTAAATTTTACATTTCTAACCCAAATTACCTCCCACATATCCAATGGAATCAGTTCTTGAATATTTTGGGCCCATTTTACCATACAATATTTAACTAAATCCAATTCCGAATCCAATTCTATTAAAGCATTATAAATTCTCTTTACATGCGCTCGATTTTGATCTTTAATCTGTATTACCAAATTCTCATCCATTAAGGTGATACCAACTTTTTTGATCTAACTTCCACCTAGCCAACAATTGATTATACTGAAACCAAGACTGTACAATATTTTCTTGCTTTAACTCAACTAACAATTTTAATTGCCAATCATTCCCTACCAATCTAAGTAGTTCCTTATAAGAAATCCTATCCAAATTCACACCCATAGATACCCCCTCTATCACGTGTCCCCCAGATTGGTATTTTATAATTTAACTTATAATAATACTTCTTCCAGACACGCAATAAAGCACTTCTTAAAATATGAGATTTAAAAGCTTGGTCAACTTTTTTGTTATAAATTAAGTATGCATGCCATATAATAAATCCCATCCCTCAAGGATTTATAGTATGTTTTTATACATAAAACCATATGTACTGTATGTCCTGATACATAAAACCTCAAAGGCTTTACTTACTTTTCCCCCTTCCTGTATATTATCAAGAAATTAATGGCATCAGAGCTAACAGTGATCAATGAAGAAAGAGATGTTGAAGTAATGGTAAATGCTTCATTGAATTCAACACAGTGTGAATCCAGTGGAAAAATTGCTAACAGGATTTTAAGGTTAATAATAACTTATTTGAAAAGAGGGATCCTAATTTATAATGCTTTTATTTAAATCAATGGTGTGGCTGCATCTGGAATATTGTGTGTGCGTGTGTGTAGGTGTAAGAAAAACGAACACCAGGATAAAAATAAACAGGACCGTTTAATATAAACAAGCCTGTAAGTAAAAGAGTTACTGAGCTTTCATCAGCCAAACTACTGATGTCATCAGAGTTAGAATGCTAGGTGATTAGGGAGCTTGCCTATATACAGCTGCCTATCTCTGTGCCCGGCTTCTCGAGCGTGTCATCGGCCCATTAGTTATGTTAACCTGCAACATGCTAAGTTGATTCTCATCCAGCAGCCTGTTGGTGGACCTGATGATAGTATTCCGATCTTCCATCGCTTTTCTGGCGTCCGTGCAGATGCCTGGGGGGCAGCTGCCAAGCTGTCTCTGCTCCTTATCTCTCCTCCCTCTCATTTTGAAGCAATCTCTCAATCTGCATTTCAAATGCCCTGTGAGGCTATCATCCCCTCCTAAGGCTGCTGTTGTTTCGTCTGTAGCTCCCTCGCCCTGATCCTGCAAAGAGCAACTATTCAGATGTCCCTGCTTCATATTTCCCCCCTTTTTGTCTTTCCTTCCAAGCCACTTCCGCATATCTGTTTCCAACACCCAATCCTGACACCTCATTAGTTCGTCGTCTCCTCCCATAGCAGCTCTTGCCACCTCATCTGCAGCCTTATTACTCCAGTCTTGCCAGTTGCTATCTACCACAACAAGATGCCTAATGAGGTGTCAAGATCGGGTGTGCATGTCACTTTGTCTTGTACATCAATGTGTGGTCGGTGTGGTCTATTGTGCCATTTAATAAACTCCATCTGATAACCGTTACGTCTGCATACACGGTAGAGGTAACTTTTTTCTTCCATTCTAGCTCTGTCTGCATTGCAATGTGAGCCAATGTGTTTAAATAAGGACTTAATGCAGCTAATCTTGTGTGCTACCGGGTGGTTGCTTCTATAATGTAGCATCCTATCCATGTGAGTTGGCTTCTGATAGATGGCCATATGCAGTGATCCATCGGGTTGGTGTTTAATTCACACATCTAGAAAGGTGAGGGCCCCTTGATTCTCCTCCTCTGCCGTGAACTGGATATCTGGGTAAACGGAGTTCAGTTTATCCATGAAGCCATTTTTGTCTTGTTTTTTAATCACCACGAAACACAGGTGACCAACTCACTCTGTACTAGATCAGAAAGAGGGGATGACAGGGGAGGTGATCACAACCTTGAGAGAGAGAGAGATGAACAAGTAAAACGACGTATCCAATCCATTCAAACATGAAAGAGGAGTGGAGAGATGACACAATGCTAGCAGACAACCCACCCCCAGTACCTAATGTCTAAATCGATGGAAGAACAAGGAGGATGAGAAAAAACATGAGGGAAATATATCCCACAGGCATCCAAAGCACAAACAACTCAACCCAGTCAGGACGAGGGAAGGAGAACAATGAACAGATATCATCGGATGGCTTCCCCCAAGGAGCATACGCACATACCGGGAAGAAGAGAAAAGCTCCAATATACCCCATTGATGACACTTGGCCAGACAGACAAGCTCATTCGCTAATGAGGAAATGAGAGGCAAATGAGAGGCAAAAGCACCTGGACACCCCCTCAGATGACTATAGATGTAGTGGAGGGGCAATAGAACTTAAGAATGGGGGAAATGCACCAGAGGCATGCCTCGTGAATGACTCGGCAATAGAATTATGGCCCCGATCAACGGGAGAACAGGCGAGTAATAGCGAATGCAAACAGGATGGATATCTCCTGCGCTCTCATATAGGTACCGAGGGGGCAATGAGGGTAACAAGCAGTGGAGCCATTCCAAAGACATGCCCGGTTAGCAACCCATTAACACATACAGGAGCTCACCCATTAGCGAGAGAGAAAAGGGGGGGTGATAAGAAACAGGAACAATGAGATGACCAACTCCCAGGAGTTTACACATGAGCAAGGAAAGCAACAGGGCTGTGAAATAGAAGAACACAACTTGAAGCACACATGCTAGATAGTGCAGCAACACAGAGGCAAACTAAGATGAATGAAGGAGTGGGTAGAGATGACTGGGAGCAGATGAACAGCGGATCTCCAGGCACCCGCTGCACAAAGAAAACAACAGCAATTGGAGAGGAGAGGACAACTTTAGAAATGGCTCCTTTAAGAACTACACAGCCGATGCTAATGAGTGGACCAATGACCCGGTCTAGGGTCAAAGCACAGAGGCAGCCAGCCACATAAAAATGGACTCTCAGATCCAGCATTTTATACCCTGATGATGTTGATAGTGTGGCTGACAAAAGCTTGGTTTTGTAGATTAAACATTTGTTTTATGATTTTATCCTGGTGATCATCTTATTTTATTTCACGTTATATACATATATATATATGTATGTATTTTTTGATGCACCCTGTCAGCCCAAATATAGGAGAAAGAAATCTTTTTTCTTTTCTTTTTCTTTTTTTTCTTTTTCTTTTGCCTGTATCAGTCCAATCTAGAGCCATCCACAGGAATAAGTCACCAACTACGACATCATTTATACATTTTTTAGATTGCTAACAAAGAATAAAGGGAGAATTGGAATAGCTATTTTGAACTTCTTAGCTTCTTCAGCCAAACATACCCTTCTGAGATTCGAACCTGGACTGCTTGCATGTTAAGCAGCTGTGTTAACCTCTAGGCCACAGGCTCTTTCTCACTTTGTCAGCTGTATCAAGGATGGGAGAGACAAGGGAAGGAGATTTACCTTGAGTGTTTTTTGATGCACCCTGTTGGCCCAAATATGGGAGAAAGAAATCTTTTTTCTTTTCTTTTTCTTTTGCCTGTATCAGCTCAATCTAGCTCTTCTCTCCTTGATAAAAATTCATTTGAATTTTTAATGAAATCATATATATACACATAGAGATACACATACACATATACATACATACATACATACATGTATATCCCTAATAATTTTAAAAATGAGAATCCAAGGAATATTTATGTTAAAGATATGAAAATTCTCAAACTCTGGGATAGATAAAATCAGCTGTTTATTGTTAAAAGCAACAGAGGCAAAAAACAATAAAAAACAACTGTTCATAAAAACAAATATCTACTGCCTTAGCTTTCGCCGGTTCTCTGCCGGCATCATCAGAGTGAGCGTTGGAAGGTAGAGACTCTGCCTATAAACCTAATTGACTCT
This sequence comes from Crotalus tigris, assembly GCF_016545835.1. Taxonomy (NCBI): domain Eukaryota; kingdom Metazoa; phylum Chordata; class Lepidosauria; order Squamata; family Viperidae; genus Crotalus; species Crotalus tigris. The sequence goes on from NW_024097294.1 coordinate 261,848, forward strand.
GCACTCTGCTCATTAAGGGCATGATAGGCCTGTCTGCTCTAGCTAGCCATAATTGTTCTAACCACCTCGCATCCCCTTTTTTGCATTTTGGCCCTTCCATCCTTTCTCTTCCCATCGCTCTTTTCCCTGCCTGTTTTGTGTTGCTCATCCTGCTGTTAGCTGATGAACAACACCTAAAAACCAAACTACACACTCTCACTAATGTACTAACATCCAATGGATTCCAAAGAAATAAGACTACTAAAATAATCCAAAAAGAAACCCCCACTAAAATCCAAGACAAAGAACAAGAAAACGGCAAAGCCCTCCTCCCATACATAAAAGGCACCACAGACAGAATCAGCAAGATCCTCAAGAAACAAACATCAAGACAGCATTCTGCACAAACAGAAAAATATCCACCATCCTAAGAAACCCCAAAGACAAAATTGAGTTAGAAAATCAAGGAGTATGTGAAATCCCATGCACCGCTTGTCCCACCACATATATCGGACAAACCAACAGAAGAATAAGTGCACGCATTGAAGAACATAAGAACTTAGTCAAAAGAGAGGAACCAACTTCTTCCCTGGTCCAATACCTTAAAGCCACAGGACATGAAACTGACTTTAAAAAGACCAGAACTATCACCAAAAACTGAACACTTTAATAACAGAATAATCAAAGAAGCCATCGAGATAGAAAAATGCCGGCACAGCATGAATAAACGAGATGATACCTCCCGCCTATCAGCCATTTGGAAACCCACCCTCATTGACAAACAAGTCCCTAACACAAAGAATGATACCAGATCCACACTCACGAAAACCACACAGGATGTCACCACCACACATCCACGCAAAAAGCAAACTGAAACCCACACCGATGATAAGGCACGACCACAAACCAGAAGCCAGACCACAGCTACAACATTAGCCACTTTAAACTCTTCCAAACCATACATGAAGCAAACTGACACCCACCATGAAGATGAGGCATGACCACGAATGTGAAGCCAAACAACAGCAATGCAGCTCACCATCTCAGCTCCCCCTGCAACTAAGACTAACCTGAGCACAACAAAGTCCCCATCCAAACAGAACACTCCCCCATCCAATCAGAGCACAGCCAACCCTCCAGCCAATCAGAGCACAGCCAAGCCCTTAACCAATCAGAACACACCTCCACCCAATCAGAACACAGCCAAGCTCCCATCCAATCAATTCATACCCCCACTAGCAGTTAAAAGGAATAAACAGCTACGACCACACATTGCTCCTAGAAGCAAGAAGCCGAAAACACCAGCCTGAAGATGACGAATGGGACTTCGTTGAAACATTGCCAAGACACTTCCAATTTTACGTGGGAGAAAACGCGAATAACCAAAAACCTACATACAAACACCCGCAAAAACTTCAGAAAACAAATACATACATACATACACGGAAGGAAGGAAAGAAGGAAGGAAGGAAGGAAGGAAGGAAGGAAGGAAGGAAGGAAGGAAGGAAGGAAGGAAGGAAGGAAGGAAGGAAGGAAAGAAGGAAGGAAAGATTTCAAGATCATACTTCTTCATTAGCTTTGTATCTCAAAAATTTATCCAAAACAAGAATCTTTCAAAAAGATTCTAACAATCTATATTAAAAACCAGATTAATGGGTTTCATATACTCTGAAAAAATTTTATCTTTTTAGTGCTATTTTTTTTTGAAACAAAGCAGTGCTTTCTAACATCAGAAATCTCCAGATATATGGACCAACATTTTCATTTCCGGCAATAGCCATGTTATCTGATGAATTCTGAAAGCTGAACTCTATGGATCTCAGAGTTTCCAAGTTGAGTTAAAGAGTATAACATAGTTATCCTGAAATAAATCTTTATTGAGTAAGTTTGCATAAGATTTCCAGTAAAGAAGGACAAACTCATGGACTTCAGATATAATAACTGAGTCCATACATGGTATTAGGTTTGTTTAATTTTGAATTAGCATATCACTTTGCCAGCTGTAATTTTTTTAATAGCCCAATTTAATAAAATGTAGCTTAATACATTGGTGAGCAGTTTTGGGGATATTATTAGCAAGACAGGCCAGATATCACAAATTTTCAAAGTTTGAAGGACAGAAATGTTAAGGATTTTGATTTGGAAAGAAATTGGTTTCTTAGAACTGGAGTTAATGTACTAATTCTACTCTTAAAAGTGTGCAAAAAGCAACAAGTAGCTGAATAGAACTTTAAGTATTTAGTTAATCAATATGTCCATAGTTTCCAATTTAGCTTCCAAACACTTACCAAAGGCTTTGTACATTCTGGACTTGAATATTCATTATCAACACGTTTCTGGTGAATAGCTTTAATGTTTGCTGACAGTTTTTTCACCTCCTCAAGTGTGTCATTTGGTACATTTTTAGTGAATAAGAGTGAAACACTAGAAAAAAGTTAAGATGAATTTTTTTAAAAAAAGTCTGTGAATAGCAACATATTCAACAGTGGAATCCTTGGTGCTTTCTGAGCTTGGCTATTCATTTGCAGACATTTTATTACCTAACTAGATAACATCATCAAGCACCAAGAATTCCACAGTTCAACCTGAACTATATTTATTCTCTTCTGTTGCGGGAAAGTAGATGATACAGAAAAACCCTGAGAAGGGCCTGGATTCCATTTTCCTTTTATTCTGACTCATGATATGCTAGATATATCAACAAACGCTGAACAACAGAGACTATTCCATCTTAGGGGAGACGAATAGCAATTTTATGATGATTTTATACCATTTTTTTATTGTAAGCCATCACTATACTATAATTTTCAATCTCTGTGTATGGGATATCTTTTATTATTTAGCTTTATAATTTATAAAGCTAAATTATTTAGCTTTATAATTTATCACACAATTTTCTGGAAGACTTATATGGCACCAAAATCATTAGTTGATATTTGATAGGCAAAGCTAATGGTCCAATGATGGTCATCTGTAAAGAAAGTAGGGAACAAATTTTACTCACTGTTACAGGAAAGAATTATTATTCTTTGTCTCCTTGGTAAACAATTATTTAGTATGATATCTTATATATGAGAACAAATTGATGTATTCAAAATTATTTAAAATATTGAAAAGATTGAGGAGAGCTTCAGGATGTACTTTCATATTATTATTATTATTGTCAATCATCGCACAGTCAGCCAGATGTTCAGACTGGATTTGGCATTTTGTCTACCTATCGAGTCCTTACCCAGGACCTGGGATAGGCAGATGTGGATGTTTGATGGTATTACAGATATCGTCGCAGGATGGAAGCAGTTCCTAATAAGGCCGCCTTTTGCAATTGACTAATAGCGAATTTGTCAATGCCAATGGTGTTCAAGTGGTGCTCCAGTTTTTTTGGGATTGCACCCAAGGAGCCTATGACTATTGGTACTACCCTTGCTTGCTTTTGCCACAGTCTTTCTATTTCTATTTGTAGGTCTTTGTATTTTGTTATCTTCTCCAGTTCTTTCTCTTCTATTCTGCTGTCTCCAGGCACTGCCACGTCCACTATCCAGACTTTTTTGTCTTTCTTATCGACAATTGTTAAGTCTGGGGTGTTATGTTGCAGGTGCTTGTCTGTTTGAATTCTGAAGTCCCAGAGCAGTTTAATTTTATCATTTTCTATGACTTTCTCTATTTTATGATCCCACCAGTTTTTGCTTACAGGCAAATGATATTTTTTGCAGATCTTCCAATGCACCATTGTTGCTACTTTGTCATGCCGCTGCTTGTAGTCAGTCTGTGCAATCTTCTTGCAACAGCTTACCGAGTGTCCACCTGTGTTTTTTTTTTCAGCTCTTTGCAATAGGGGCACTTACTGTCGGTTGCTGTCTTCTCAATTTTGACTTTGTATGCATTTGGTCCTTAAGGCTTGGCTCTTGTTGCAGCCAGAATTAGTCCCTCCGTCTCTTTCTTCAATTTTCCTGCTCTTAGCCATTGCCAGGTCTTGTTATTATCTGCTTTCCCAGCTATTTTTTTCATGTATTGGCCATGTAGTGCTTTGTCTTCCCATGCCTCTATTCTTTTCTTCATTTGGTCTTTCTGTAGGCCAGTTTGGTCTCTCCAGTAGTCAGTAAGCCTTCCTGATATACTAATTTCAGTGCATCTTCATCATTGTTCTTCAGATATTCTTCCAAAGCCATTTTTTCTTCTTCAACCATCTGATGTACTTGTACATTCCACGCCCATCTATTTGCCTTGGTAGATAAAGTCTGTCAATGTCACTGCGTGGATGAAGGGCATGATTCGTTGTCATTATTTTTCTGGTCTCCCTATCCATTGCTTTTAGTTCTGCTTGAGTCCAGTCCACTATTCCAGCTGTGTACCTAATGACTGGACTTGCCCAGGTGTTTGATTGCCTTTATGTATTGCCTCCATTGGTTTGGATTTTAAGATCTTCTTCACTCTCTTGATGTATTCACCTCTAATCTTTTTCTTCACTTCAGTGTGCTTGATGTTGTCAGCTTGAAGATACCCAAGTATTTGTAGTAATCTTCCTCATCCAGACTCTTAATGTTATTTTTGTGGGGCATCTTGATTCCTTCAGTTTTCACTATTTTTCCTTGTTTGATAGTAAGTGTGGCACATTTGTCCAAGCCAAACTCCATTACAATATCTTGGCTATATATACAGACAGTGTTGAGCAGCGATTCTATTTCAGATGATGTTTTTCCATACAGCTTCAGATCATCCATATAAAGGAGGTGGGATAGTCTTGCAGATGTTTTTGATGTTTGATAGCCATGTCCTGAGTTATTCAGTATTGTTGACAGAGGAAACAGTGCAATAACAATAGTAATGGTGATAATGAATCTCCTTGAAATATTCCTCTCTTGATATTAACCTCTCCCAGCTTCTCACCATTGATTTGCAACTGTGTCTTCCATTGTGCCATCGATCTTTGCACAAATTTTCTGATGTTTCTACTGACTCCTGTTATTTCTAGGCACTTTATTATCCAATCATGTGGCAGAGAGTCAAATGCCTTTTTGTAGTCAATCACATGCCGATATTCAGGTTGGTCTCCTTCTCTTTTCAGTTTTTCCAAGATCATTTTGTCCTATTAGGGTTGATCTTTTGTTCCTCTGCTATTGGGGCGTGTTTCCCTGTCTGCTCAGGTGGAAAGAGATTGTTTTCAACTAGATTCTGTTGTACTGCATCAGCTACAACACCAGTTAGTAATTTGAAAGTTGTTGGTAAACAGGTAATTGGCCTGTAGTTGCCTGGTGTTGCCCCTTTTGCTGGATTTTTTATTATTAGGTAGGTTTTCCCAGTTGTTAGCCACTTTTCAATTTCTCCTCCTTCTAGTATATTGTTGAACTGCTTGGAAATGAGTGGGTGTATAACAGTTAGATGTTTCAACCAAAACCCATGCAGTTTATCTTCACCTGGTGCTGACATTTTTGATTTTCTTTGCTCTTTTTTCTACCATTTTTGTGTTATTACTAGTTCTTTCATTTCAACTTCTGTTTTATTTGCATCCACCTCTTTTAACCAAGCCGCATCCTTGTTGTATTTCTTTGGGTTATCCCATATCTGCTTCCAGAACTGCACTGTTTCTTCCTTGTCAGGTACTGACTGATTCCTTGCCGTTTCTCCATTGATGGATTGGTAGAAACGTTTCTGATTGGATTGAAATTGGAGGTTCTGCCTATAGTTTGCAATTCGAGCTTCATATCTACTGATTTTCCTGGCTATAGCTGTTATTTGTTGCTTTATTATTTCCAGTGCTCCCTTGATCTTCCTTGTTTCTAAGTGGTATTTCTTGATTAGGTATTCTTTGATCTTCTTGTTCTTCATCTTCTTTTCTTTCATCTGTTCTAGCTTGCTTGCATGTGATCTTAACTTGCTGATCTTATTTTCTAGTCTAACCTTCCATTTTTTCTGGTGCACTGTGTGTTTGTTTTTCT